>NC_056732.1:1221071403-1221097725 GCF_019279795.1 Protopterus annectens
TGTCCTAGATTCTTTATTAGGTGGATGGACAGGGACAGAAGGATCAGCCAGCTCCTTCTTAGTGGCTGCTGCAACCACCATGGCATCAACCGGGACACCCTTCATAAGAAACTGTTTGTCGGATGGGGCTGTAATAAACTTTGTTGGCCTACAGGGAGTTGGTTCCACTGTGTCCGGGGCCATCCACGCCTTCCGAGCCACCACTTCCATGAGTGGAGCGAAAGGCGGAGACACCCAGGAGGTGGAGGGGCGAGAACCAAATGCGTCCAGGTACACCGACTTGTTCTCGGAGCGGTTAAGGGCAGTCCAGTTCCCCTTCTGCCTAAGGATCTCAAGGATGTCTGAAAAGGAGACATACTCAGAGGGGGACCTTGGGGCCCCTTCCGAATCCTCCAAATCGGTGTCTGAGGTGACTGACTCTGGGGAGTCAACATGTTTCTTCTTACATTTTCTCTTCTGAGGGGGCTCCTCTGAATGATCAGGGGAGGCCTCGGAAGAGGAAGACACACCCAATGGGGCTACCTGGAGCGACTGTTCTCCACGCTTGGGGTCAGGAGGGTGAACAGAGACTGGGAGGAGCCGAAGGAGCCGATCGTGGGTCCGACCCAGGAGTCAGTACGCTCCTCATGACCTCGAAGGTGCCCCTATCGAGCAGGGAGGAAGGTCCCTGCTCCGAAGAGATGAGAACCCCCCCGGCACCGAGAGTGATGGCTCCGAGGCTGATGTCGGGGCCGAGCTCACCTGCGCTGAGGCACTGAGAGGGAGAACGGGTCGGACAAGGGTCAGATGCCACTCGCCCCCTCGGAGCCAATGAGGGAGTCTTGGCGCCCGGATCCCTCCACGGACGGAACCAATGAAGAGATCAGAGCCGACAAAGGAGCCAAAATGTGTGGTATCGGCTCCGACGTACCGACGATTCGAGCCCCAAAGAGCTCCAGCTCCGAACATAATGGAAGAGTCAGAGGAGGAATTGTTGAAGATGCAGGGATAGCCGCAATCTGTTGAGAAGGGCTAGTCAACATTTGGGCAAGTGCCTGCGACTTAAGGAGTCTACTGACCACCCTCTCGAGGTCATGATCAGAAAGCCTGGAAGACCGAGAGGAATGTGACCTATGGCTCTGCTCCGACTGTAGTAATGGAGATCTCGGAGCCGAACGAACAGACTCCAAAGAGGGAGATCTCGAGTGTTTTCGGCTCAGAGAAGGCTCCGACACTACAACAGGAGCTGACTGAGATCTCAAAGTGTCAGTTCCAGCCGGAACCGACGAGGAGGCAGTAGCTCTGCTTGGCGACGGCTCTGAACAGGGAGCCGACGGTTTGGCAGGCTTGGAGGGTTTACCCGACGAAGGCTTAGTCGGGGACCCTTCAGGCTTAAGTAAGCCCCTCAAAATAAGTTTGTTCCTATGCTCCTGCAGGACTCTCGGACTGAAGGCATGACAGACCGAACAAGAGTCCTGCAGGTGTAGGGGGCCCAAACAATACACACAAGAAGTGTACCTGCCTGTCAGAGACACCTTCTGACAGCACGAGTCACACTTCTTGGAACCTGAGACCTTAGCATCCTTAGACATAATGACACTATAAAAGGGTACCAAGGAAATAAGTAACTAGTACCTAACACACAACACACACACACACACACACACACACACACACACACACACACACACACACACACACACACACACACGCGCGTGCTAGAACTAACACTACAATAATATAGTAGTACTAAGAGAAATAATACTGCTATAACAATATACAAATAACAAGACTAATAGAAATATAAATATATATAAGAAAAAACTAACTCTACCCTAAAGGGTGGGGGGGCAGAGAAACTCTGAAAACTAGTAGCAAAGAGAGTTTCAAAATGGGATTTCTCAAGGAATCAGAAAGGGGGCACTAAGAGGAATATATATATAACCAAAAAAGCTATTTATATATAAATAAACTTAGTAAAAAAGTTTTATATGACCTGGAGCTGGTAAAAACACAACTTCGTAGCTGAAGCGGCAAACGAGATCTAGGTATTGGACGCCTAGCATTGTGGGATATAGGGAGGGCCTCGAGCCGGTAAATAGCTCTCGAGCTTTGGTATAGGCCGAGTCAGAGCCGAGGATCGGCTCCGAACCCATCCAGCAAGAATGAAGGCGAGATTGACAACTTAACATTATCTGTTCCGGCTGTTCGACATTCTGTGATTTCAATTATTAGGGGTCGATGTAAGAGTGTTCGCTCTTTTCAACATTCGACTTCCTAATATAGACCCAGAAATTTGATTTATCATTCTCTCATCTTTTATTCCACAACTAGCCACTTAATTTTCTAAAATATGCCTTAGTTGTACTATTGTTTATTCCATTGCAGAAAAGAACATTGTCTTTTCCAGATATACAGGAAACAATAACATAAAATTCGGTCAACACCATGAATTTGTAACCAGGACAGTGCGTCATAATGAGTGTATAAAATGAGCAGAAAAACACATCAATAGACAATAAAAGTGGGTGGCTTTGTTTAGACACAACCCAAAATCCTGTAATGTCCTATAGGAAAGAAACATATGGGACATTTTCTCAAGAACCACACAACCTAGCACAGAGCACAAACATTTGTGTGTACTTTATTTCACAGAGTCCTTAAAAAGGATTATACCCACAAGACCAGTTCCTTAAATAAGAGATAGGAATGAGCAATGTACTAAGCTTCACAATCCAATAAAAAAAAAAAAACACAACTAAACCACCAGCTAATTTAACTGGTATAACAAAGACAAAAAATATAAATAATTCTCCCACAAATCAGGAAACTCATTAAGAAACAAGGTCACGAGTATGACACTGCAATTCAAATGAAATATACCTTTACTGGGGTGAAGAAAATCAACCTTAATACCAAAAGAACTTTAAGAATATAGACATGATCAGAAAAAAATACATCTAAGATGAAAGAAGAAAGTTCCACCAAAACAGCAAAATAAAAATATTAATCTCAGACTTCCTTGCACCCTGGCAAAAGGCGAATGTGTGAAATACACCTAACTAATACTGTGCCATCTCATGAATCCCCTGTCAAGCCTTTAATCACAAGAAACACCAAATGCAGAACATCTGTTATCCATGCTGAAATCCCAAAAGAGATAATCTTCATGTCAGATAACAAAAATGGGTATAATCTGTCTAGCAATCTTAGAATAAGTGCAGATATATAGGTACAATCTAAAACACTTGCTGCAAACAGGAGGCATCCAGCACTACATATATTGTATGGTTAATGATAGTTATGTGAGTAAGTGTCCACTATCCAGGTGGGTGATGAATAGAAATTACAGAACATTAATCATCCATCAAAGAAAAAACATGCGGATATCCAAAGGAGTGAGATCTGATGCTGAAGATGCACATCCAAAAGATGTAAAAAAGAATCACATGTGGAAAGATATGGCCTATTCAGCTAGTACTTACCACCTTAAATAGTACTGTATGTTAACTTTCAAAGGTCAAGCATTTGTGCTGATTATTCCTTCCTTTTTTAATGGGATGTGACCTCTCCTGTTGGATGAATTTAATTTATACTGAGAAGCCACAATGGGGCACAAGATTCCACAGAATCTTCTGCATCTGACAATAACACAACAAATTAATTTTGGTCAGCTGTAACTCAGGCAGTGGTTAAAAAAAACATTATCTAGAGTAACCTTATTAAAACAGGGGAAGAAGCTGGGACAAACTGAATAGGTGTAGGAGGGGGGACGGGGGAACCCTGTACCTCTACAGTTTCATACTTGTTTATTGCAGTAAAGTAAAGGTTTCTAGTGGTACTGGGTCATTAATAATGGGCATTCAAACCAGAAATATGATGTACTTTTACAACTTCAACAATGAGGCAAACAGCTAATTTTGTATGCTTTCATACCTCACACTGCTCACACATGCATTTAGAAAAATCTTGTCACAGATGCACACAGGGAAAAAAGATTTAGGCTGCACAGAATAATGCAATTAACTCCTAAAATTATCTATGCACTCAACACTATCTAAATGTACAAACTTGCCAACATGCAGTGTCAGTTCATCCCAGGCCTCTTACTCATAGTCCATTAACTGCTTAAGTTTATTGACTGGTGGAATTTCAAATGCCTTTGCACACTGCAATTCCAAGAAGAATAAGAACAAATCCTCTTGTACCAAACTGCACATGCACAACTTTCTAAACAGACTGCATGCAGTGCAACCTGTAATATCCCAAGCCTCAAATTCACACCAAATTAACACATTCCTTTTCGATTGATACATACTTACAAACTTGTCAACAATACTAGCCAACATAAGTGGCACATCCAAGAAAGTTTCAGTGCTAAGGTGAATAAGAAACTTAATTTTAGATGATCAAAAAACAAGAGGTTTAATTGCAGTGACTCAAACAAAAACTCTATCAGTAACATGACCTGGTTTGGAGAGCATTCTATTACAGCATGCTTGTATTAGACGTCTTCTAGCTGTTTGACACAACCCTGGAAGGGAATCATTTAAAGGTAGTTATTAAACTTTGTCTGTTGGATCATTGAGGACCCTAGCCCAAATTCCAAGTTGCTACTGCTCCCCAAGCACTATTAGGCTATGTGACTTGATCAAGGTCACTCAGTAGCAAATCAGGGAATTAAATCATATGCCATAGGAACTACAGCTTACAGCCTTAACCCTCTGTGCCAACTGCCAGACTAAAAAGGTGACCCAGAGTGTGACAGCCAACACCACAAGGATGGGATCATTTGTGAGCAGTAACAACAATGTAAGGGTCTATATTTGCAAATCGAAGCAGCATAAAGCCGAACACCCTTTCATCGACACATATGTGTCAAACTCCCAGATCATTGATTTTTTTCCTAGGAAAAAAATCAGTTGGCTGTCATGAAGTTTCCCTTTTCCCCACTGTAGTGTGATCTCAGATTTAGTATATTTAGTTGGGGGGATTGCGGGCAAAGCCCCCCACTTTATAATGTTTGTACTGGTCTGTCATATGTAGTCGGCCTAACAATTTTTTCCCTAGGAAAAAAAAAATCAGTGATTTGGCTGTTTGGTTACCTGGGAGTTCGACACATATGTGTCGATGAAACATTGTTCAGCTTTATGCCACTTCGATTTTCTAATATAGACCCCAATGTAATACCTGAATTTACCATCTCTAGTTGCTGACTGAACAGGAACAGAAGCTCGACAAACAGAAGTCCCAGTTGTGCATGGGGAAACAAGAAAGGAACGTGCAACCTGAAATTCTAACAAATCATGTCTGCCAAATGAAATAGTAGAAAGTAAAGGAGAGAGTTGTCAGTTAAAGTTTTCTATAATATGACTTCATGTATAACTGCAGCATTCAGCATTTCAAATAGTTCTGAATCACCAAGACTTCTACTTTGTACCTTAGTGTACTGAACAGACTAATCACCACTGTCCAAAACGACTTCTTCAGTTTTAGATGCAGAAGCAGTCATATTTTTCATTCACAGCTGGAGAACAAGAAACAGAAACAGTCAATGCAACATTCCCCACTGTGTTCTTACTATAGTAGGAAACACAACGGCATCATTTGATGGGTAAGAGAATTTCCTTGGTACTCTGGATGAAGTTTCCCTACTCAGTATGAATACCACCTTGGGTCCCCACTGAAAGGAGGCTACTGGTCTAGTAAAACTAATCCTGTCAACAAAACACACACACACACACACACACACACACACACATACACACACACACACACACACAAACACACACACACACACACACATATGTATATGGGTCCCCTTCTCATCACAGAGTGCGGAATGGAAAAATTTTCCGTGACTGCAAGGTAGTATGATCTTGGATTTGATATCTTTAAATAGTGGGGGGTGTGGAGGGTGCAGGGGGGCTTGCCCCCTGCTAGCAATGTTTCGTTTTTTTTGTTTATTTTTTGTTCATATTTTCGAACATTCAAATGTTTGATAATATGGTCTCGGCCATATGAAAGTTGAATATTTGGGTGTTTGATTATGTGAAGTAGATCCATATACATATATATATATATATATATATATATATATATATATATATATATATACAGAAATTAAATAATCACTAATTATTGCTAACCCAGAAGGAATTTGTCATTTATTAGATGTTTGATCTTTAGAAGAGCACAAAGTGCTAAGGTACTACAGATAGTCACAGTAATGAGCTGAAAAACAGAGCCAAAGACTGTGGATATGGTGAGCTGAGCTGCATGACTATGTAATAAGAGTGGAATTTGAGGTATATGAGATGATGAAGCATGGAAGAAGCTATTACGAGAAATATGTCTGAGTAATGTGAAGTATATGAGGTGATGAAACAATATAGATTATCAAAGCTGTGGACTTGTGCATATTAAGTGAAATTATTACTGCACATTTAAAGCAATTATCTGAAGAAAAAACTATGTATAATACAAAATACGTGTCAAAGCATAAGGCCAAAATGAGCATCAGTGGTGGGAAGTCTTAAAGTAGTAATGAATGTGCAAGGAGTAATGCCCAAGAGACTGGACATCACAGGGAAATAAAAGAGCACCCTGAGTCATTCAGAAGCCCAGTGCTCAGAACCTTTTCACTCCAAGAATGTCCACTATTTCCTATAATACCCAATGCAGAGTTGTGATTAAGAAAGGGCTATGTATATGTTTTCAATATGTTTTTGTTCTTTTTATTATTAAAATACATGAGCTGTACAGCGACTTGCAGTTATTCTCTGAAACTGTGAAGAAGAAAGACTCCTTAATTATCTTTCTAGTAACACAAAGGTGCTTGATAAGCTTTTGTTAGGCATCACTAAATGCTGTTAAGCTCTAGTATCATGCTATAATGTAACTGTGGCCAGGGCCAGCCACCAAAGAAGAGTGGCAGAAACAAAGACACCTTTGAAAGCTATTAGATACTTCACTCTATCATACGTTTAAACACACACACACACACACACACACACACACACACACACACACACACACACACACACACACACACACACAAGATGCAGCAGTTTTTAAACTATTGGGTTCTCTCATTAGATAAACAGTTTGCTGCTTATAGTTGTCTGTGTGGCAACGTTAAGTGTTTTATTGTTTTTTTTCCAAAGCAGTAAATCACTACTTGTTCCTACTATTATTTTTTTCTGTAATGTGTAGTAAATTGAACAGATAAAGCTCTATGCATGCAGAAAACATTAAACATGTGAAAGAAATTGGAATAAAACTCATTTTACCCTTTTAGCAGATTGAGTTCATGTCATGAATATGGACTCTCATTTTTCAATGGGCTCTCCTTAGACAATAATCCACATCATTGGAATCCTAAGATAACTGTTATCTTTTGCTATTTTTTATTACTTTAGAAACACATTTTCCAAGAAAAAGTTCAAGAAACAGAAATTAAGCCTTGCAGTGGGCGGGACTATAACAGAGTTGTGCTTAAAAACTGGCTACCTGGGTATATGTTTTCAATAAATTTTTGTTGTTTTATTATTAAAATACATGAGCTGTGGACCTAATAGCTTTAAAACTACTGTATATTTCACTCTGTCACAGGTTTTGTGTGTTTGCGCGTGCATGTGTTTGTGTGTGTGTGTGTGTGTGTGTGTGTGTGTGTGTGTGTGTGTGTGTGTGTGTGTGTGTGTGTGTGTGTGTGTGCGTGCACGCAATGACAACCAAGTGGAGGACAGCCACTGTCATCCCTTTGTATAAAGGGGGAGTGTCCACTGATCCAGGAAATTATAGACCCATCAGCCTAACTAGCCTGATCTGCAAGGCCATGGAATAGATTACCATGGATCTCATTAACAAGGACATTGGCAACCTCCAAACACTTGATGCCACACAGTTTGGTTTCATCAAGGAGAGGACATGCCTGCTACATTTGGTCAACTTCTTTGAGACAGTCACCAAAGCCATGGATGAGAGGAAGATGGTGCACACCACCTACCTTGACCTGGCCAATGCCTTTGAGACTATTCCCTACTCGAGTAAAATAGATAAACTCTGTCAACTAGGCATCAATCCATATGTTACCAGATGGGTAGCAAACAGGCTCACCAATAGAAACTGCCTAGTCAAAATAGGGGACACCACCTCAAGCAGTATACCCGTAACAAGCGGTTTACCCAGGCATCGATCTTGGGGCCTCTGTTGTTTGGGATATACTTTTCTGAGGTACAGGCCAAAACCAGTGGGCTATGGCTGACTACATATGCAGATGACTGCAAGCTGGGTGCTGTCATCAGTTCCCCTAATAATGTCGTCCAAGAGGGTCTCACCCAAACAAATGACTGGTGCCAAAAACATGGCCTCAAACTGAATGCCAAAAAATGCATAATCATCCCCTTTGGGGAAAGTCACATCCCCACAAATTATGACATTAATAACAATGTCCTAAGCATGCAATCAGTTGTGAGAGACTTGGGTACCCAGATTGATAGCAAACTGACTTTTGACCACTGTATTGCCTCCGTTGTATGGACAACTTTCTACATGGCCCACCTGATTAGTAAGGGTATCTCATCCAGGGACAAGGAGGTCATAACATTTCTGTATACATCCCTTATATGACCCATTATTGCATACAATGCCCCTTTCAGAATGTACCTCACAAAGCACATGCATCAGCTGGAGATACCATAGAGGCTCCTCACCAGGAGAATCCAGGGAGTCAAACATCTACCCTACATAGATAGGCTAAAAGCCCTGTCCCTCTACTCAGTCTCATTACAAACTCCTCAGAGGTGACCTCTGTCTGGCATACAAACCAATCTCATGCCCCACCTTGATATCTGCAAGTCAAGCTCCACTTGAGTAACCTGCAAGCACGACCTCAACCCGGTCTGTCACATCAATAGGACTTGTTGGCGGGATGTATTTGCATCCCAGAGACTCCCCCTTCTATGGAACAGACTCCCTCTCTAAGTCAAGCAGAGTACCTCATTAACCCTTTTTAAGTGCAACCTAGATAGCTGGATAGAAAACAGAAAATACACCCCTGGGATTCCACCTGTGTCCCTGTTGGACAGGGGCATCGGGTGCTGACTTGCTGGAACATGGGCTAAATTCTTCACTAGGCTTGAAAGGACCTCATGGCAAAAAGCCTAGTAAATTGCTATGATCCTATGGTCCTAAAAGGAAGCCCTATACATTTGTTAATCAATTATGAAGAAGCAATGCAAGAAAATGACATTCCCCTAAAATGTGCAAAGGCAAAAAAATGTGCATTCAAAAAATATGCATGCTGTTGAAAAAAAAATGTGGATATAAACTATATGTAGGTTCTATTACAGTGAAATGACTAGATGTAGTGAAATTTGAAAATGCAGTCAAAGCAGCAAAATGGAAGTGCAAAGCCTTCTGTTGAAAATAATTAAATCAGATATTATGGGATTTAATTCTGATACTGTTGTAGAGTGTAATATCTTTTTACAAGACTTTTGATGTTTTTGTTCAGTTTGGCGCTGGACAGTGTACAGCATTCACAATGATAACTGAGATTAATATATGAATACTAATTTTAAGTCATATAGAAACAGTGTAAAATCAGAGCACCATGTTAGAAATATTTGGCTTATATCCCAATTTTAGATATTGCTAAACATGATACAGAAAAAAAAATCTGAACTATTATATGAGTCTAAGGTCAGAAGACAAGCAGGAATTACAGAGATATCAATATATGTGTGTGTGTATATATATATATATATATATATATATATATATATATGTATAGGATCCGGACACATGCTTGAATAGCATATGTCCGAATCACAAAACATCAAGCACACATACACGTAAGCGCTTAACATCAACAAGTGCTTCCGTGTATGTGTGCCTGTTTCGTAGATCGGACTACAGTGCAGGTAAGGGAATATTCCCTTTTCCCCACTAAAGTGCGATCTTGGAGTGAGAATAATAAAGTAGGGGGGGGTGTGGAGGGTGCAGGGGGGCGAAGCCCCGCTGCAGAAACGTAGATTTTTTTTTTTAACTACACATACACGGAAGCGCTTTCATGTATGTGTGTTTGATGTTTTGTGATTCGGACATATGCTAGTCGAGCATGTGTCCTAGACCCATATCTACATATATATATATATATATATATATATATATATATATATATATATATATTTATATGTCTGTGTGTGTGTGTGTGTGTGTGTGTGTGTGTGTGTGTGTGTGTGTTTTTATATATATATATATATATATATATATATATATATATATATATATATATATATATATATATATATATATATATATATATATATATATATATATATATATACACACACATTTTTTCACCAGGTAGGTGAACCACAGTGTAAAGACAGTACATATTTCACATTAAATATTATGTAAAGAGTTATAATTATATAAAATATATGTATATGCTTAGTAAGAAGCATATATTTGGAAAGATTCAAGTGAAGGCAAATACATACTTACTTACAGATAGGTATATAGTATATAGAAATGGATCTTCTACTTACAGATAGGTATATAATATATAGAAATTGATCTTCTACTTACAGATAGGTATATAGTATATAGAAATGCATCTTCTACTAATAGTTGATCGAAGGAAATATCAACGTTTAGTGTTGACACTAGTCAACAAACATGGTACCATGCTACAGACCATGTTCTGAAGTTAATCTTCAGAACATACAACAAACACTAAAGTGTTTTGTTTTTGTTTTTATTTTGTTTTGTTTTTTTTTTTTTTTTTTTTTTTGCAGGAAGGCTAACACCAGTACACCTCCATGTATGTGGGAGGCTGCTTCCCCCACACCCCATGCTAATTAATATAGACTAACTCTGAGATTGCACATTCCCAAGGGAAAGGGCTTATCCCCTTCTACATTGACTGTCAACCGCTCACAACTGTCGACCATTTGCATAGGTTAACCAAAGTGGGTCAACAACACAGAGGATGACCACAGTAAAATTCATTTTATGCCAGAACACCTTTAGAAGTTTTTTTGTTGCTAAGGAAAACTAATATTACTAGAAAAAAAAGTTATGCATAATTAGAAGCGTGGCCATTGAACCAGTATAGAGAAGAACATATCCTTTTACAATTTTGTATTACAGCCTGCTTAACTGTATGGCCCACAACTTATTCCAAACTAGAGAAGCAGGTTTATTTGTATACATCTTTGATATAGTCTTTACTGATCTCATCTATATTAAAATAATATGAAATGAGTAAATCAGTTGAAAATAATTAATTTGGGTATTATAGGATTTGATTCTGGTACTGCTATAGAGTGCAATATCTTTTTACAAGATTCTTTTGTTTTGGGTCTGTTTGGCTCTGAACAAGTAGATGCCAACTAGAATGTCATCCAAGTTGCAGTCCTACAGGAGACCTGTGGGTTAAAAACATTTACATGGAAACAAAAATATATTCAGAAAAAAGGTACCATTAGCAATAGTGTGTGGATATGAGAAATTCCATAAATATGTCTATAGTAAAGAAAATCAGATGGAAACAGGCCACAAGCTCTAGAAAATTGTATTCAGAAAAACCTTTCTCAAAACACCCCCACGAATGCAGAGGATATTATATAAAATACAGAAGTATGTAAATCATGCTGACCAGGAAAAGAACTACACATAGCAGATATGTAGAGAAGTTCATATTTACCAAAGAAGCATGAAAAAATGAAGAAGAGCTCCAAATTTGTTGGGTAATACCACATTTGTCAAAGAAGTAAAACTATAATAAATTCAGAATAATACTGAGACTGTCACTGACTTCAAAATGCAACTACCGAAACATGTAACAGCAAAAGCAAACACTCAGCAAAAAAAAAGAAAAAGAAAGAAATCATTAAATTCAGTCTTAATTATTGTTTTTTTTATTATTTTATTAAAACAGTCTTATTTTTCTTATAAAAGAAATAAATTGCAGTTTTAAGATGGCACTTTCAGTGAAGTTTAAAGATGGCATTCCCATTCATTTGAGAAAACAAATGCTTCAGAGCATACAAATCACAGCTAAGGATGGAAAACTGAAAAGAAACAGAAAGTGAGTGCAACTGTTTCATCAGCTATGCCAGCTCAGGTAGAACCAGCTATATAGAGATGTGCTATTTGTACTGCATACCACAGCAATATTCCTAAAACAAAAATTATAGTATGCAGAGTTCTAGATCATCCATGAGCAGAGATGTTTTCCTGCTCAGAGAAGCCATGCATTTAATTCTCAAGACTGGGGCTACCTGGGGATTTTCATATCTAACAATTATCCACAATGCACAAGACAGAAATTCCACACAATCCAAATTCAAGCAGTCTACAAGGGAGTCGACCTTTGTAGCAGTACAAAGGAGCTGGAAGTGTTCCTCCATGCATTAATAGTACAGAGCACTCTAACCTTACCCAGTGCAGGGACAGAAAGCTGGCAGGTGTTAGACACAGTTGAGAAACTCAAGTCCCTGTCAATCAAGAGAGCAAGCTCTTTTTTGCATACCTTTTCATATTTTTCAACTTCTTGACAGGTGGCCAGGTGGAAATGCAAGTAGTTTAGATAAGTATCACCTCCAAACAGACTGTAGCATATATCAACAGATGGCTGTTTTGCAGGCTGTGGAAACAGAATCAGGGTTCTATCAAGCACCCATGGAATCTTCCTTGAATGCTGACTCCAAGGGAAGGATTACCCCAACTTTCTTCTCAGAGAAACAGATGGGAAAATGTGAAAGGATTATGAGAATAATGCATGCTGGACTTCAGCATCTGTAAGATATTAACAAGCAAAAAGCCATCTGTGGTTAACTATACGGGAGCACTCAGCTTTGACTGCTTCAAATACAAAGACCTCCCATATTATCAGTGTCCCAAAAAGGACTTGAGAGAAAGGAAGGAGTCATCCTTTAGTAAGAGCCTCATGCAATGAATTGCTTAGGGATTTGAGTGAGAGCAAATATGTGAGTGGCACTTTTGACAAGCAAATGGGCTTTTACCCATGGATGACTGCATAACAAAGAATTATTTATTTATTTTTATTTATTTTAAGTTTGATGACCGGGGAATTCCACTGGGCCATAAAGAGCCTGCTTTCAGTTGGGGCCCAGGGAGAAAAGCTCCAAATTATTGCAAGTTACAGGTTACAAAAGCGTAACAAAGATTCGTACAGAACAATTAAACATTTGCAGAAGAATAATACATTACGTAATATGCACTTAGTTAACATTTAAAACATATGGTTAAGCTGAGTATTTACAGAAAAGACATTTCTAGACATTATGTAGGGGAGAGGGCTGCACTAGACCCAGCAATTGGATTATACTGTTGACTATAAGGGTGAGATTGCATAGCAACCCCTCAAGTTTCTGAAATTAATCAGACAAGCCATTGGTGCCCTTCACCTGAGTTTCAGATCCTGCTGTTGAATCATCTAAAAGTCTCTCCTCATCTGGGAATAACTAATCTGAGTTAGTCTGGAAGGATGATCCAGGAGAAGAGGCCTCTATCCAAGTTCTGCACTTGTCTCTTCGAGGAAATGTATGGTGTTACCACCTCAGGGTTCACCTCCCTGTGTGGATGCCAGGGTTATTCATCCTCCAGCTCTCTAATCCCCTATAGTAACAGGTTATCACCATGGTCTCTAAGCATTGCTAGCAGAGTGATGCCCATGCCTGCAAAAAACAAGTGACAACCCTCAGTACAGACATACTCCAAGAATGGCTGGTAATGATTATTCCTTTGAACAATGCTGCCTTTGCAGAGATGCCTAGTGATAGGCGACTCTATAGTCAGGCAAACTGATGTCCCACTAACTAGGCTGGGCAAGGAGAAGGTTACAGCTAGCTGCCTGTCTGGCGCCAGGATCTGCCACATAACACAAGCACTCAGGTCACTCCAGAACAAGTACAAATATGACTCTATCATTGTACATGTTGGTGTGAATGACCTGAGACATACCTCCCAGGACTACATGAAAAGAGACATGGAAGAGATCTCTGATCATGTAGCCCAAGTAGGTATGACCCTGACCCTGACTAGCATCCTACCCTCACCAAGAATGATGTCACAGTATAAAGAAAAAATGATCAACTTCAGCAATTGGCTGTTTCTGGTGTCATTCAAAGGGGATCCAGTATCTGTCTGCCTGGAATGACATGCTCGACAAGCCATGTTGCTTCGCAAGAGATGGCTTGCATCTGTCACCCTTAGGCTTTCGAATACTGGCAAAGGATCTTGCCGCCCCCATAGTGCCTTTTTTAGGCAAGGCTCAAAAGACAAACCCACCACCGTAAATAGCACAAGTAACCAAAAACTGAGGGTAATGCTACTCAACGCCAGAAGTCTAAACCTTAAAATGCACACACTCAAGGAACTCCTCAGAATGGAGAACATCGATATCTGTGCACTAACAGAAACCTGGTTTAAGGCTCCAGAGAGCATGCCAACACTACCAGGCTATAACTCACACCATACCTTTTGGCCACAGAACCTGGACCGAAACACAAAAGGCAGGGGTGTATCTATATTCATCAAGGATACTCACACCTCCAGGTTAGTGGCGCAGCACGATGCATCAGAGATCATCCAAGTGCAACTAACAATGGGCAAAACTGCAATCCAGATTGTAGCTTGCTACAGATCATTTACCATGACCCAGGACCCCCATTCCGCATTTCTGGAGACACTGGGAAATATGAAGGTCCTACCAAACACCCTAATACTGGGTGAATTCAACTACCCAAACAGTAACTGGGAGAACTACTCAAGTACTAACTCCCTTTCCCAATGCTTCCTAGAATTTATAAACTTGAATGCCCTGGATCAACTGGTCAACACCCCCACCAGAGGGAGCAACATATTGGACCTGGTCATCACCAGCATGGGCAACCGGTGTTCCACACCTGACGTCAACCCCTCGCTAGTTAGATCAGACCATAGACTAATCACTCTGGATATTCACATTCTGCCCCCAACCCCAATCAAGGAAACCACCGTGAAAAACTTTTCAAAAGCAAACTTCTTGTTGCTTAAGACTGAGGTGGAAAGGTTCACAGCCCCCACGCCAATGGACAATGCTGTGCAAGCTGCTGAAACCTTTACAAAAGCACTCTATGATCATCTGCAGGAATGCACGGATCATGCTATCCCAAGTAAAACCAAGACTCACTCCTCCAAGAAATGGAAACCAGTCTGGTGGACCCCTGCCATAAACAGGCTCTACAATAGAAGGAGGAAACCAGTACAGATAAGAGCAAAATCCCTAGAAGGAAAGACATCCCTGATCAGTATCAGCAAGAAACTATGATCCCTCATTAAATCATCCATGGCTAGCTTCGAAAGAAAAATTGCCAAGGACTCCAAAGATAACCACAAAGTGTTCTTTAGCTATGTCAAGAACCTAAGTGGAAACTCTCAGATCTGCTGAGTTGGTGCAGAGTGGCACAAAATACACTGAACCAACTGATATTGCCAACATTTTGGCAGACAGGTTCAGTGCAAACTTCACACCCCACTCACCCCCTAAAGGGACCATAACCATACCAGAAGAATGTAAGTCCCCGGTAATCACTGTCACACAGGTTAAAACAGCCCTATCCAAAGCCAAAAACACAGCCTCAATGGGACCGGACGGTGTTCCAGGCTGTGTCTTACAAGAGCTCCAAAATGAACTAACCCCTCACCTAAACACACTGTTCAAACTCAGCCTCTCTACAGGATATGTACCCACAGACTGGTGCACAGCAACAGTTATCCCTCTCTACAAAGGTGGCACCACAATGGACCCCGGGAACTATTGCTCTATAAGCCTGACTAGCCTGGTCTGCAAGGCTATGGAGCGCATCATCATGGAACTCAACAGTGACATTGGGAACTTCCAAACTTTGGACCCCACTCAGTTTGGCTTTGTTAAGGGTGGATCATGCCTCCTAAACCTGGTGGACTTCTTTGAGACAGTTACCAAGGCATTAGATGAGGGTAAGGAGGTCCACACAGCCTACCTAGACCTCGCAAAGGCTTTTGACACCATTCCCCATTGTGGGATTATAGACAAACTCACTAACCTGAACATTAACCCCTACATCATAAGATGGGTTGCAAATTGTCTCATGGACAGAACCCACACGGTGAGAGTTACAGACTTTAGGTCCGACTCTAAACCAGTTACAAGTGGCATCCCCTAGGGCTGAGTCCTAGGACCCCTCCTGTTCGGTATATACTTCTCAGAGGTACAGGTAAGCACAGGAGGACTTTGGCTGACTAAGTTCGCAGACGACTGCAAACTAGGGGCCATAATTGATTCTCCGGCTGATGCAGGCATCCTCCAGAAGGGTCTCATTGAGACGGATACCTGGTGTCAAAAAAATTGGTCTCAAGCTGAATGCCAAAAAGTGCATAGTCATCCCCTTTGGAAAAAACAAAATACCTGCTAACTACCACATAGGTGGTAGTCCCCTAAATACAGAAAAGTAATAAGGGATCTGGGGACTCAAGTAGATAGCAATCTCTCCTTTGATAATCATATTGCCAAGGTGGTTAGGAAATCCTTCTACATGGCCCACCTAATCTCAAAAGGGTTCTCATCCAGAACAAAGGAGGTTATTGTGCCTCTCTACTCATCACTTATTAGGCCCATTATAGAATAGAACGCCCCATTTTGGATGTACCTTACAAGACACCTGCAACAGCTGGAAAGACCACAAAAGTACCTCACCAAGAGGATTACTGGCATCAAACAGATGACCTATGCAGCCCGACTAAAGAAACTCCAGCTGTACTCGGTTGCATACTGCTTACTCAGAGGTGAACTCTGCATGACATGCAAGGCCATGTCCAACCCAGAATTGATGGATATGCTCCACCTAAAAAAAAATAAAAAATCCCTGAAAGCCACACACTCTATGGATATAAACCTTACCACAATGATAAATAGGACGTGCTGGAGGGATAGATTCCTAACCTAGAGACTCCCCATGCTTTGGAACAAGATTCCAATATACATCAGGCAGAGCCCCTCACTAGCACTCTTCATGAGAAACCTTGACGGGTGGATGGGAAACAGAAAATTTACCCCGGGGATCACTGCAGTGGCTCCGCTGGACAGAGGCACAGGGAACTAATGGCTCTGCTGGTCAAAGGCACAGGGAACTAATCTAAGGGGATGGCGAAAGCCAATGCACTCTGGCTAGGATTATAAATGCCCTTTGGCAGATAGCCTAGTACTTACCTATGAACCTATGAACTATCCACTATACCCACAGGGAAAAAGGAAAAGCTGGTACAGATTTTAAGTTTACTAGCTACAAAGAAAAACAAGTGAAATTACATAAATACAAGACATGTACTGATGACAGCAGAAATCTGAACTGTTCAAATGGCAAAAGAGAACTGGTAAGTTCAAGAGGAGAGGTACGCATGCTTATGCAGTCTATGTGTTACATCACAGCATGCATTGTCACTTGAGTACAACTGCTCCATAATAGAGGTTCTTAAAAAACACATCAGACTCTGATTAGATAGAAAGGTGAAACTACAAGACTCCTCTAGAAAGGTCTTCATTGCTATATCTGACCTTAATCCAGTTCTGTAGCAGTACCCAATTCATAGTCATGCCTCGTGTAAAGCAATTAAGATGTTAGTCATAATCAACATTCTGTTTTACAAATGATTATTAGTTGCATACTAATCTGCAGATTCTTTATAGTGAATATTGTACATTATGTATTACAAAAAAAAAAAAATACAGAAGAGCTAGAACTGTAGAGGTGACATCCAGAAAATCTTTGCTATTTTTTGCTTATGAGTTTGGATAATTCAAACAGGGTCTATATCCGGTAATCTCAGAATTCGAATGCCGGGAGAGTAACATGGGAAAATAATATGCTACATCTACTGCTGTGCTACCTTGGCTGATTCCCTGATTCCAAGGTATAGTAACCGCAGGAATTATACATATTGCTACTGAAAGGGAGTGCACAGTGCTTGTCCCTTACAAGGAGCACAACAGATATTGTCACTGCTTCTTATTTTACTCCCCAGACTGGTTTATTTTTTTGCTATTGTAAACCTCTTGCCATAGGGAGCTCCTGATTCCACGTAACCAGACAATGATCTCTATGAAAGTAATGTCTTATAATATCATTACAATAATGGTAGGAGATTTCCAGCACTGGGTACTAGTTTGAAAAAAAGTGAAGCATATAATTAGGGCTTATTGTTAGAATCAATATGTACAAATGCTTCTGCTAAGAGTGCTACAGGATCTTTTCTGAATTTATTTACTTTTTTTTGTTTATCGTTATAATGTACAGATCGAATCTGATCATTAGCCATCTCAGCCCAGGTTACATACATAGTAATAACAATAAAGTAAGATTAGTCATATAACTAAATTATACACTATTGTGACATAACATAACATAGATATACAAATGATCCAGTCATTTGTTAAGAATCACGCAATTTTCAAACAGCAGTTGAGGGGACCAAACCCTGATTTGGAAACCATAGTGAAGTTAAAGTTTGTGATCTTATCCCTCTTTTGTTATACCAGCAGTTAGAAAAAAAACAAAAATTATTTATTTCCAGACTACCGAAAGTTAGTAAGGCTGTGCTAATGGTGTAAACTGGTTTAGAATTCATAGAATATCCCTGATGTAGGTTGCACTAACTGACGTAACAATAGGACATAACTGGTGCAGAACAAAAATATTTATATGGGTGATCACATAAGATGAATACTTTTGAAAAGCTGAACATATTTCAAATGAGAAACTAAGCTTGCTTCTAGAGGGAAAAATTTTGCCATCATCTGTTTGAGAGCTAATAAAAGACTATTAATACATTCCTGTCCCAGCTGTGCTTCCAGATTTATATTTAAAATTTAGACATTTCCAGCATTGCAGTGAAGAACTGCATATTTAGATGCATAGCTGTAGTAATAATAACTGTTTTTTTTCCTTTTTGGTCTGAGTGGAATTACGGTATTCATTGCTGCACAAATATGTATAGATTTGAATTGGTGTTATTTTTCCTGCTGAAAAGTAATGCGAGAATAAGATCAATATCATTATTCACAAGGCAAAAGGTCTCATAAAATAAGTAAAAGAATAAAAGTGAAACCACAGAGAAAAGTCTGAAAAATATTAGGCCACTTCTCAGCTGCAGTGGCTAAATCAGTAATCAGAGATACACTGTACTTCGCAGACAGCTCATACATAGTAGAAATAACACCCAAACCAGCAAATGGAAAAAAATAATCCATTCATATTAGGGGCTTATACTGAATTCATCAAGCATTGTCAATCAGACTTGAAAGAAAAATGAAGCAAATGTCTTTTGTGTTTGAGGAATGGCCTTTTAGACTCCAAAAATATCACACTGAAATCAATATCAGCAAAAATTGTAGGTGGGAAAATTTCTTTTACTGACTGACCCTATAAAGCCTGTAGAAAAGAAATGAATCACATCAATTCATTGCTCGGCTTCCTCACTACTGCTTCTACTGTCTTCTTTAAAATGTCAGACTAACAAATTGTGATGGTTTATTTCCTGTTTCTCTGTCTGTCTCTCTGTCTCTCAGAGGTTTTTGCCTCATTTTCATTTGTTTTGCACTGCAATAGAGACAGTGACATCAACTCATCATCTTTCAGCTGTTCCCGTTAGGGGTCACCACAGCGGATCATCTGTTTCCATTTCTTCCTGTCCTCTGCATCATGCTCTTTCACACCAACCACCTGCATGTCCTCTCTCACCACATCCATAAACCTCATCTTAGGCCTTTCTCTTTTCCTCTTACCTGGCAGCTCCATCCTTAGCATCCTTTTCACAATATACCCAGCATCCCTCCTCAGCACATGTCCAAACCAACGCAATCTCGCCTCTCTTGCTTTGTCTCCAAACTGTCCAACCTGAGCTGTCCCTCTAATATACTGATTCCTAATCCTGTCCATCCTAGTCACACCCAGTAAAAATCTTAACATCTTTAACTCTGCCACATCCAGCTCCGACTCCTGCCTTTTTGTCAATGCCACTGTCTCCAACCCATATAACATAGCTGTTCTCACTACCCACTTGTAGACCTTCCCTTTCACTCTTACTGGTACCCGTCTGTCACAAAACACTCCTGACACTCTTCTCCACCCTGCCTGTACTCTCTTCTTCACCTCTCTTCCACACTCACCATTACTCTGAACTGTTGATCCCAAGTACTTAAACTCATCTACCTTCACCAACTCTACTCCCTGCATCCTCACCATTTCTCTACCCTCCCTCTCATTTGCACACATATATTCTGTTTTAGCCCTGCTGAGCTTCATTCCTCTCCACTCTAAAGCATATCTCCACCTCTCCAGTGTCTCCTCAACCTGGTCCCTACTCTCACTACATATCACAATGTCATCTGCAAACATCATAGTCCACGGGGCCTCCTGTCTGATCTCATCTGTCAACCTGTCATCACCACTGCAAATAAGAAAGGGCTCAGAGCTGATCCTTGATGTAATCCCTCCTCCACCTTAAATGTATCTGTCACTCCCACCACAGTCCTCACCAATGTCACAATACCCTTGTACATATCCTATACCACTCTTACATACTTCTTTGCCACTCCCGACTTCCTCATACAATACCACAACTCCTCTCTAGGCAGCCTGTCATTTGCTTTCTCTAAGTCCACAAAGACACAATGCAACTCCTTCTGACCTTTTCTGTATTTCTCCACCAACACTCTCAGAGCAAACATTGCATCTGTAGTGCTCTTTCCTGGCATGAAACCATACTGCAGATCACTAATCATCACTTCCCTTCTTAACCTAGCTTCCACTACTCTTTCCCATAACTTCATGTTGTGATTGATCAATTTAATCCCTCTGTAGTTACTGCAGCTCTGCACATCACCCTTATTCTTAAAGATAGGTAGCAAAACACTTTTTCTCCACTCCTCAGGCATCCTCTGACTTTCCAAAATTTCATTAAACAATCCAGTTAAAAATTCCACTGCCATTTCTCCTAAGCACCTCGATGCTTCCACTGGTATGTCATCTGGGCGAACAGCCTTTCCATTCTTCATCCTGTTCATAGCTGTCCTTACTTCCTCCTTGCTAATCTGCTTCACTTCCTGATTCACTATCCCCACATCATTGAACCCTCTCTCTCTCATTCTCTTCATTCATCAGCTATTCAAAGTAC
Organism: Protopterus annectens; assembly: GCF_019279795.1. Lineage (NCBI taxonomy): Eukaryota > Metazoa > Chordata > Ceratodontiformes > Protopteridae > Protopterus > Protopterus annectens. The sequence continues at coordinate 1,221,092,611 of NC_056732.1, forward strand.
TATTTCCATCTACTCAACACACTCTCCTCATTTTTGAGTATGTTTCCCTCACTATCCTTTATCACCTTTACCTGCTGCACATCTTTCCCAGCTCTGTCCCTCTGTCTAGCCAATTGGTACAGGTCCTTTTCTCCCTATTTAGTGTCCAATCTCTCATACAACTCTCCATATGCCTTATCCTTAACCTTCGCCACCTATCTCTTGACATGCGCCTCATCTCCTTATACTCATGTCTACTTTCTTCATCTCTTTGACAATCCCTCTTCTTCTTCACTAGCCTCTTCCTCTGTATACTCTCCTGTACTTCCTCATTCCACCACCAGGTCTCCTTTTCCTCCTTCCTCTGTCCAGATGTCACACCAAACACCTTTCTAGCAGTCTCCCTTACTAGCTCTGCTGTAGTTACCCAGCTATTCGGTAACTCTTCACTGCCTCTCAGTGCCTGTCTTAACTCTTCCCTGAACTCCACCTCACAATCCCCCTTTTTTAACTTCCACTATTTAATCCTTGGCACTGCTTTCACACTCCTCCTCCTCTTCTTGATCAACAACGTCATTCTACAGACCACCATTCTATGCTGCTTAACTACACTTTCCCCTGTCACCACTTTACATGCTCCAATCTCCTTCAGACTGGCCCTCCTGCATAGGATATAATCCACCTGTGTGCATCTTCCTCCTCTCTTATAAATCACCCGATGCTTCCCCCTCTTCTTAAAATATGTATTCACCACAGCCATGTCCATCCTTTTCGCAAAATCCACAATCATCTGACCTTCTGCATTCCTTTCCTTAACACCATACCTACCCATCACTTCCTCATCCCCTCTCTTCACTTCACCAACATGGCCATTGAAGTCCACTCCAATCACTAGTCTCTCACCCTTGGGTACACTCACCACCATTTCATCCAACTCACTCCAAAATTTTTCTTTCCCATCCATCGCACACCCAACTTGTGGAGCATATGCACTAACAACATTCATCATTACACCATCAATTTCAAGCTTCATAAACATCACTCTATCAGACACTCTCTTCACCTCCAAAACACTCTTGGCATACTGTTCCTTTAGGATAACCCCTACCCTATTTCTCCTGCCATCCACACCATGATAGAACAATTTGAACGCGCCTCCTATACACCTGGCCTTACTTCCCTTCCATCTGGTTTCTTGTACGCACAATATATCAACCATCCTTCTCTCCATCATATCAGCTAGCTCTCTCCCTATACCAGTCATACTACCAACATTCAAAGTTCCTACTCTCACTACTACACTCCTAACCTTCCTCCTCTCTTCCTACCTTCAGGCATGCCTCCCCCCTCCTCTTTTCATTCGGCCAACAGTAGCCCAATTTCTGCCAGCACCCTGTTGACTAACAGTACCGGTGGCAATCGTTGTTAACCCAGGCCTCGACCGATCCGGTATGGAAATATGAAATGTTCTCCGCATAAGTGATTTGGCAGAGGTTTTACGCAGGATGCCCTTCCTGACGCAACCCTCCCCATTTATGTGGGCTTGGGACCAGCACAAAGAAATGCACTGGCTTGTGCATCCCCAGTGGCTGGGTTAGACAGTGACATCAACTCAACTGCTGTAAATTTCAATGTAAGAGTTAAAAAATTGTGTAGGTCAGAAATTCACCTTCATAGACTATTAGGTACAACTTGTGTTACTTAACTGAGTTGCATATCTCACCCCTTTAGTAAATGTCAGTACAACTGAATTTTTATTTCATTCAAACTTGGTTGTGGAATTTGGCATTAATGAACTACATGTAATCTCCAGTATGTGATGAAAGATAAACTTAATGTTAATTCTTATTCTGAAATCAAGATGCGATTGCCTTTAGTCAGCGCCTTGACTATGTTTTCTTTCCCAGTAACTAATAAATTCAAAGTATCATGGCAGTAACCACATTACTGAATACTTCTCAGTTTATCAACTGTCCCTAGCCAGACAATGACCCAGTATGCATGAAATAACCCTCGGGATTCATGAAGCTCGGCGCAAGGACGGCATTAGCCTTGCGCCGACTGTGCAGCGTAGAGATGGTGCAGCAGCACCACATGCATATTAATGAAGGTGCACTGCCGTAATGACCACATGCATAGGAAAGGTGCACGAGTGCAGGGGGCATGTCCAAGCACTGCACGGAGGCGTGAACATGTCGGCTGCATACGCGCAGCCTAAAATGCTGACTAGTACAGCCTGCTTCTAATAGTAATCACTCCTGTCAGTGTCCGTGGATACTGAAATGTATGCAAAGCATACAAGACAGTTTTGAGAACACCAAAATAAAAAGTAAACACAAAGGCAAGTAGCTGAATATTGAGTCCCCGTCCCACAAACAAATGATATTTAAAACCCCGTGCCCGTATTCCATTGTAGTGTCAATAGTTATACCAAGTGGAAGCAAAACACATCATGTTAGCACACTGCCAATTGCTAAGCCTAGCCCAATGGTTAGGGTTACCACCTGTCCCACATTATGAGGGACAGTCCCCATCTAGGCAGTTGTGTCCATACCAAAACCATTATAAATGTCAAATGTCCTGCGATTGGAGGACATAAGTATGTCCCATATTTTATGTAATAGTCCCATACAATACTTATTTCCATATATAAAATACCTAAATGTTACAAGAAACAGAATAAGCAAGTAAATGAATCAGAATAAGCAACTAAACTGCTACAACAATAAAAGCTTATAATTAGGCATAAAACTAAAATACTATCCTTTGTATTGACCGTGGGTATGTGTTGGCCTGTAAACTCTGATGTGTGTCCCGAAAATGTCCCATCCTGGTCATATGAAAAGGTGGCAACCCTACCAATGGTCAGAGCATTCGCCCAATATCTGCCCATTCGCGATCCAAGTCGTCCTTGTCAGGACCGCCCAAAGATGAACGGGTATTACCCAGGTCTACCTACCATGTCATGAAGGATAAGTATTTGCGTGTACCTATGTGCATGAAGTACAGCATGTGGATGATCAGAAATGCTAGGGTAGTCCTCACAACCATATTGGTACCAGAGATATGTAGTGTACACAATGTGTTCTGTTGACTGTGCCATGGGCCATCAACCAGAGAAGGGATGGATGGTGTCTGTGGAATATGGGGGTGGGGGGTGACGGGTAATGTAATAATTCGCCAAGGGGAGACTGGGTTGGATGCACAATAGGTGAACTGGAGGTGTACGAGGGAGCAGTGGATGAATCAGGAAGATAACCAAAGAACAAATATTCACATCCGCAATACAATCCCACAAACATATGAACATTAAAAAATGCAATACACATGTACAGAAACATTACCGGCACATACCCACATAATGGTCTGGCCTGAACTGAGCCATCCAACCCCAACACACCTGGATACATAACTGAATACCCATCATCCCCTCCACAGCACCCCCCCCTTCCTGAACATCCACCAAAACCAACCATACTCGGCTGCTAGATAGGCACAGCCTACACATAGTGACCCCTACTCATATCTAGTAGGCAGTCTCACCCTAGGCAGTCTCAGGATTGCAAACTATGTATCCCTTGCATGTATAACCCTGCCTTATTTTCGTAAAGCCAAAGGAATCGAGGTCATTGGTCCTCACAATTTTTGGCTATCCCTCATGGGATAAGTATCTGTTCTAAACATTAGACTTGGTGTTACGACATGATGTTCAGTCCTGTAAACATCTGGACACAAGTTGTACGAGCAGTAATTGTCCACAAGACTGCTTAGCCTTCAGCCGGTCCTGCAGAACCTACGACCCGGGATTAAACACCTGACCGTGATGCACGTCTCCCCACGTGGGTTATCGGGAATATATACCTTACACATTTACATAGTGGCATTCGGATATAGGGTGATTAAGGCACATTAAAGCAGACATAAGTAGGGTTACCACTTGTCCCACTTTGCAAGGGACAGTCCCTTTTTGGGCAGTTGTGTCCTGACCAAACATAATACAATGGCAAATGGCCTGTGATTGTAGGAAATACTTATGTCCCGTATTTCATGTAACAGTTGCATAAAACAGTTATTTCTGTATGTAGAATACTTAAATGTTACAAGAAACAGAATAAGCAACTAAACTGCAACAAGAATAAGCTTTAATTTAGGCAAATAAGTAAAGTTCTAACCTTTGTACTGACCGTGGGTATGTGTCGGCCTGTAAAATCTGATGTGTGTCCCGAAAATGCCCCACTTTGGCCATTTGAAAATGTGGCAACCCTAGACGTAAGCAGGTATGCAAGTGTGTATGCACAATGGTAAGTGGCGGTGATCCAACAGTATGGGAAATGTAAATAAGCATGTAGGTGTATATGCATGTATCAGATCCTTTCAATCAAAGTGGTACTGTCATAATGAATAAGGCATAAGTAAGCACAAATAAACGGCAGTAAACATATGTAGCACACAGTAAGCACAGGCGAGTGCGCCTGCGCAGGTGTAAGCAGCTCCCAGCATAGGAAATGTATGTTTGTATGTACAGATGTAATATATATATATATATATATATATATATATATATATATATATATATATATATATATATATATCTACACACACACACACACACACACACACACACACACACATATATATGTGTGTATAGATATATATATACATACATGAAATATATATATATATATATATATATATATATATATATATATATATATATATATATATATATAAAGAATGGACATTGTAACAATAAAGCATACACAAGGGATGTGAAGGGAATCAAGAGCAATTTTGGTATTATATAGTGCTTTCAGCATATGTGATAAAAAGCTGCCCAGGAGTGAGCAGAGCACTGCTACTCACATCACGGGCAGGGTTTTTCCAGTGGGAGTAACATCATTGAATTGCTAAGTCTACTTTACACACAGACGGGATGTAGTCCCATGCTGGGACCTCCAAAAATTGGAAAGCGCAAATGGGCAGATTCCATATTCCCAGGAAATGCATGTATGTGCAAATATACATGGCAGGAGACCCTGTGAATACATGAGGCGGGACAAAATCTGTGTAGGGCCCCAAAAGCTCTGGAGAGGGCAATGTGTAAAGGTGTGTCGTAGCTGCGATAACAAAAAAAGT
>NC_056732.1:1221098225-1221100725 GCF_019279795.1 Protopterus annectens
CGGGATCCCCACTGTTCCCATGGGCTTGTGAATGCCGAACACCCATCCCCATCTGTGGTGTATCCCCCCCACTTGTCATATAACAACCCTGTATGCTGTCTTTTCTGTGATCTTACCTATCCTCCACGGCCTTATCTACACTCCTTCCCCAACATCTGACCATCACCTACGGACACATAAGGCCAATCAGCTTCTAGGACAACATCTGCCCTATACATAGCTTTCCATTACACACACATACCCACTGGACACATGAAACTCTTGTAATATGCATCACAACATACTCCTGTTATCCTCACTCCTGTCCCTCAGGCGCACTATCCTGGTATGCACATCACTCCTACATGGTCCAGGCACACATGATGAGTATGACCTCATTGTACACACAACACTACCGGTCCCTCTATGGTTACCCCATTTACCTTTATCATGATGATGATGTTGCAATCAGCACCTTGCAAGAGTACTGTTCACACATAATGATTGAACAGGTACTGTTGTGTTAATGTACATTACATGCACAGAGTGATGTATACAGCCAATGTACAACTATTTGCGTGTATGACTGACACATGTCTGTCTGAGGGAGTCTTGTGATCACATAGAGCAACACCACTACATAATACAGGCATCGCTGGTGTTTCCTGTTTCATTTGTTTGTAATGCTTTGTTGCCACAAGGTATGTTCCTGATATATCTCTATATATGTATGTACCTATATGCTGGACATAAACACTCACATATACATCTACATGATGGGATACATTCCTACACTGTTCAATGACTGCGCTGTATGATATGTTTGTGGTACTGTCCGTTGTCTGTATATCTGCCATGGCGTGTTGGTAATACACATTAGCTCTGTGCGCAGGGTCCTGGTTCTGACCCTTGCAAAGGATGTTTATTTGTTTGCAGGGCAGAACAACAAGCCCATTGGATACGGAGGGAGTAAGGCACATTAAAGCAGTTGGGAGCAGGTGTGCATGGGTTTGCATGGTGTTAAGCATTGCTGACCTCTGGTTATAGCCTTTTACACTCAGTTAGCCTCTACATTGCTTTACCAGTGCAATACTCGCATACTGGCAGCAAAACACGCTTACACCCGCTCGCTTCTGCACTTGCAAATGCACTGACATTGGTGCTTGCATCTGTCATTCACACCCCTGGGTGGGAGCGAGGACCACAATATTACCTTGTGATGCCTATTACATCGGACTACATGACTACAGTATCAGGATTGGCTGCCCATTAGGTGACGGCATTGCATTTGACTGTACGGAATCAGAGGCCTGTCCAGTGAATCAATCATATTTGTGTGTACCTCAAACAATCTGCTCCCACCTTGTGATGCCTATTACATCGGACTACATGACTACAGTATCGGGAATGGCTGCCTATTAGACAACGGCATGGCATTCGACTGTATGGAATCAGTGGCCTGTCCAGTGAATCAATCATATTTGTGTGTTCCTCATACAATCTGCTCCCTCCTTGTGAGGCCTATCACATCAGACTACATGACTACAGTCATAGCCAGCCTTAGGCATAGGCCAACTAAGCAGCTGCCTAGGGCGCCGCTTTAGTAGGGGCACTTTTCCAGTATTTATTTGGTTTAGGTAGAACGGGATGGGGGCACCGGGTGGTGTGGTGGGGGGTGCCGTGGTGCCCTTTTGCCTAGGGCACCAGTTGACCTAAGGTCAATCCTGACTACAGTATTGGGAATGGCTGCCCATTAGGCGATGGCATGGCATTCAACTGAACAGAATCAGCGGCCTGTCTAGTGAATTAGTCATATTAATTGTGTGTTCCTCATACAATCTGCTCCCACCTTGTGATGCCTATTACATCGGACTACATGACTACAGTATCAGGAATGGCTGCCCATTAGGCGACGGCATGGGGTTCGACTGTATGGAATCAGTGGCCTGTACAGTGAATTAATCATATTTGTGTGTTCCTCATACAATCTGCTCCCGTCTGGCTGATACATGGGAACCGAGACTCTTCAATACAGACAAGTAGTTGGGTTGTGGAAGCCACATCCGTCAGCCGAGTCATGCTACTGCATACCTATTATAGGTTTGCCACCTTTTCAAATGGCCAAGGTGGGACTTTAGGGTTACCACCTGTCCCACTTTGCGAGGGACACTGTAAAAATAATCAAGACATAGCTAATGTCCTGATTACAGGACATTATTATATTCTACGTTTCATTAATAGTTGCATAAAACAGATATTTTATATATGAAACTTCTATATGTTATGTGAAGTAGCATAAGCAATTAAAATGTTACTAGATTAAGCTTTTTATTTGTGCACGTAAGAATAATCCTGTACTATGCATGGCTGTAGGCATGTTTTGTCCTGGAAAGTCTGACATTTCTACAGAACATGTCCCACTTTGGCCATTTGGAAAGGTGGCAACCCTATATGACCTGTATGTAGAGATGTCAGAATTTGCAGGGCAGCAAATACCCACAGCCAGTAGAAAGGGGAGTAC
>NC_056732.1:1221105725-1221146991 GCF_019279795.1 Protopterus annectens
GGGTCATTGTCTGGCTAGGGACAGTTGATAAACTGAGAAGTATTCAGTAATGTCGTTACTGCCATGATACTTTGAATTTATTAGTTACTGGGAAAGAAAACATAGTCAAGGTGCTGACTTAAGGCAATCGCATCTTGATTTCAGAATAAGAAATAACATTAAGTTTATCTTTCATCACATACTGGAGATTACATGTAGTTCATTAATGCCAAATTCCACAACCAAGTTTGAATGAAATAAAAATTCAGTTGTACTGACATTTACTAAAGGGATGAGATCTGCAACTCAATTAAGTAACACAAGTTGTACCTAATAGTCTATGAAGGTGAATTTCTGACCTACACAATTGTTTAACTCTTACATTGAAATTTACAGAAGTTGAGTTGATGTCACTGTCTAACCCAGCCACTGGGGACTCACAAGCCAGTGCATTTATTTGTGCCGCTCCCAAACACGGATAAATGGGGAGGGTTGCGTCAGGAAGGGCATCCTGCGTAAAACCTCTGCCAAATGACATATGCGGAGAACATTTCATATTTCCATACCGGATCGGTCAAGGCCTGGGTTAACAACGATTGCCACCAGTACTGTTAGCCAACAGGGTGCTGGCAGAAATCGGGCTACTGTTGGCCGAAGGAAAAGAGGGGGGAGGCATGCCCGAAGGTAGGAAGAGAGGAGGAAGGTTAGGCGTGTAGTAGTGAGGGTAGGAACTTTGAATGTTGGTAGTATGACTGGTATAGGGAGAGAGCTAGCTGATATGATGGAGAGAAGGAAGGTTGATATATTGTGCGTGCAAGAAACCAGATGGAAGGGAAGTAAGGCCAGGTGTATAGGAGGCGGGTTCAAATTGTTCTATCATGGTGTGGATGGCAGGAGAAATAGGGTAGGGGTTATCCTAAAGGAACAGTATGCCAAGAGTGTTTTGGAGGTGAAGAGAGTGTCTGATAGAGTGATGTTTATGAAGCTTGAAATTGATGGTGTAATGATGAATGTTGTTAGTGCATATGCTCCACAAGTTGGGTGTGCGATGGATGGGAAAGAAAAATTTTGGAGTGAGTTGGATGAAGTGGTGGTGAGTGTACCCAAGGGTGAGAGACTAGTGATTGGAGTGGACTTCAATGGGCATGTTGGTGAAGTGAACAGAGGGGATGAGGAAGTGATGGGTAGATATGGTGTTAAGAAAAGGAATGCAGAAGGTCAGATGATTGTGGATTTTGCGAAAAGGATGATCATGGCTGTGGTGAATACATATTTTAAGAAGAGGGAGGAGCATCGGGTGATGTACAAGAGTGGAGGAAGATGCACACAGGTGGATTATATCCTATGCAGGAGGGCCAGTCTGAAGGAGATTGGAGCATGTAAAGTGGTGACAGGGGAAAGTGTAGTTAAGCAGCATAGAATGGTGGTCTGTAGGATGACGTTGGTGATCAAGAAGAGGAGGAGGAGTGTGAAAGCAGTGCCAAGAATTAAATGGTGGAAGTTAAAAAAGGGGGATTGTGAGGTGGAGTTCAGGGAAGAGTTAAGACAGGCACTGAGAGGCCGAGAAGAGTTACCGAGTAGCTGGGTAACTACAGCAGAGCTAGTAAGGGAGACTGCTAGGAGGGTGTTTGGTGTGGCATCTGGACAGAGGAAGGAGGAAAAGGAGACCTGGTGGTGGAATGAAGAAGTACAGGAGTGTATACAGAGGAAGAGGCTGGTGAAGAAGAAGAGGGATTGTCAAAGAGATGAAGAAAGTAGACATGAGCATAAGGAGATGAGGCGCATGTCAAAGAGATAGGTGGCGAAGGTTAAGGATAAGGCATATGGAGAGTTATATGAGAGATTGGACACTAAAGAGGGAGAAAAGGACCTGTACTGATTGGCTAGACAGAGGGACAGAGCTGGGAAAGATGTGCAGCAGGTAAGGGTGATAAAGGACAGTGAGGGAAATGTGCCCACAAATGAGGAGAGTATGTTGAGTAGATGGAAAGAGTACTTTGATGGGCTGATGAATGAAGAGAATGAGAGCGAGAGAAGGTTGAATGATGTGGGGATAGTGAATCAGGAAGTGAAACAGATTAGCAAGGAGAAAGTAAGGACAGCTTTGAAGAGGATGAAGAGTGGAAAGGCTGTTGGCCCAGATGACATACCAGTGGAAGCATGGAGGTGCTTAAGAGAAATGGCAGTGGAATTTTTAACCAAATTGTTTAATGAAATTTTGGAAAGTCAGAGGATGCCTGAGGAGTGGAGAAAAAGTGTTTTGGTACCTATCTTTAAGAATAAGGGTGATGTGCAGAGCTGCAGTAACTACAGAGGGATAAAATCGATCAGTCACAGCTTGAAGTTATGGGAAAGAGAAGTGGAAGCTAGGTTAAGAAGGGAAGTCATGATTAGTGATCAGCAGTATGGTTTCATGCCAGGAAAGAGCACTACAGATGCAATGTTTGCTCTGAGAGTGTTGGTGGAGAAATACAGAGAAGGTCAGAAGGAGTTGCATTGTGTCTTTGTGGACACAGAGAAAGCATATGATATGTTGCCTAGAGAGGAGTTATGGTATTGTATGAGGAAGTCGGGAGTGGCAAAGAAGTATGTAAGAGTGGTATAGGATATGTACAAGGGTATTGTGACATTGGTGAGGACTGTGGTGGGAGTGACAGATACATTTAAGGTGGAGGTGGGATTACATCAAGGATCAGCTCTGAGCCCTTTCTTATTTGCAGTGGTGATGGACAGGTTGACAGATGAGATCAGACAGGAGGCCCCGTGGACTATGATGGTTGCAGATGACATTGTGATATGTAGTGAGAGTAGGGACCAGGTTGATGAGACCCTGGAGAGGTGGAGATATACATTAGAGAGGAGAGGAGAGGAATGAAGCTCAGCAGGGCTTTACCAGAAAGGCTCATCCAGACTCTGCTACACTTTGCTGTGAAGGAAAGGTTAGTTTGCTGTTATTTTTTGTATTTCTGTATTGCCTTTCTATATTTTGAATACTGTAGTTTGTTTTCTTTATCTTGTGTTTTGCTTGCATTCTGTTTTAACAGCATATTAAAACTTCAAAAGAGACCACAGCTCTCTCTGTTCTGAGTCAGGCAGAATTTTTTCACTCCCTCCCACCCATTTAAGTTGTCTTGTTAAATACCACTGTCTTTCTAGTTGCCGCCTCTTATGTTAATCTGACCATATATCTCATTTCTCTCTACTTTCACTGGCTTATGTGAGTAATCACAAAACCATCACTTTTGAAATCCCACCCTTCAATTATTTAAATTTATTGGCCATCCTACAGTATTTCATAGTACCAAAATACAAAAGTAACCACCCCTTTCAGTCCATCTTGCTGTTTTAAAAATAGTAACTCTCCACTAAACCTTAGCTTTTAAACAGGTAAAACTCAAGTTACCTACTTTCATATCTAACTTCTCTAGTGCACACTGCAGAGTGCATTCTTTTCAATCTTACCTTTAAGCATCCCTGTTACTAGCACTTTCTCTAATACCTAAAAAGATCATCTCTACTTGACTCCAAGTAGACTTTTCTCTATCTGTTAAACCTAGCAGTTGCTCCTACAGTACTTATTACCTTGATACGGCACTCTTATAGATAGCACCCCAAAAAGGCAAACCCCCATTTCTCGGTCACCCACATCTCCCGGAATCTCTTTTAAAGTTTTTTTGTCTAGTCCTACTAGCATGTCGAGGGATCAGTTGCTAGTGTCCTCTCCTGCTCAGCTGGTGAACCTGGAAATATTGAGGCAATGTTACAATTGCCTCATGTACACAGACAACCCTCTCCTCCTCCCACAAAACACAAATACATGCGAGAGATGCAACTATACGGACAAACTGGAGGCTGAGCTCTCTCAACATAGGACTGGCAAGACCAGTCAGGAGGAGAAGGTTACCACACACACTATAGACCCAGTCTCACATAGTACCATCACAACCTCAAATCATACACATAAACACACAAAGACATACTCGGCGGCTCTGATCAAAAATCTACCTAAACAGCAGAGGCCACCAAAGCAGACACCCAAACAACCCCCACCTCAGAACACAACACCTGCAACACATAGACCTCACAGTCAGAGTGTCAAACAGTCACAGCCCTTAAGGCCAAACACAATGCCAGACACACTAGTCATTGGTGACTCCATAGTCAGACACACTGACGTCCCGCTCACCAGACTGAGTAAGGAGAAGGTCACAGTAAGCTGCCTGTCGGGTGCTAGAATCCGCCACATAACGCAAGCACTCAGGTCTCTCAACAGCAGGTTCAAATACGACTCAGTCATTGTCCACGCTGGTGTAAACGACCTGAGTCGTACCTCCTTGGACTACATGAAAAGAGACATTGAGGAGCTCTCTGATTATGTAGCCCAGGCAGGTATGACCCTGACCTTGAGCAGTATCCTACCTTCACCAAGAATGATGCCACAATACAGAGATAAGATGATCAGCTTTAACAATTGGCTTAAACTCTGGTGTCATTCAAAGGGGATCCAATGTCTGTCTGCCTGGGATGACATGCTGGACAAGCCACGCTGCTTCAAGGGACGGCTTGCACCTGTCACCCCTGGGATTCCGGATATTGGCAAAGGCTCTGCCACCCCATAGTGCCTTTTTAGGCAAGGCTCAAATTCTAAACCTACCACCCTAGAACACAAAAAGGAAAAACTAAGGGTAATGCTGCTCAATGCCAGAAGTCTAAATCTCAAAATGCACGCACTCGAGGCCCTTCTCAGTATGGAGAACATTGATGTCTGTGCAGTGACAGAAACCTGGTTCAAGGCTCCTGAGAGCACCCCAGCACTATCAGGTTTTACCTCTTATCATGCGTCCGCCCCAAAATCGGACAATACCAAGAAAGGAGGGGGTATCCATATTCATCAAAGACACCCACACCTCAAGACTGGTGGCAACGCACGATGCATCGGAGACCATCCAGGTGCAATTAACCATAGGCAAGACTGCTCTGCAAATTGTAGCATGTTACAGGCCACCCTCACAAACTCAGGAACCTCACATGGCCTTCCTGAAAACACTAGAGGGATAAATGTATCACCAAACACCATCATACTAGGTGACTTCAATTACCCTAATATAGACTGGGAACACTACTCAAGCCCAAACACCCTAGCCCAAAAGTTCCTGGAATTCATAAACTCAAATGCCATGGAACAACTAGTCACCATCCCCACAAGAGGAGAAAACATACTTGATCTCATCATCACGAACATGGGAGCACAATGTTCAACACCAGAAGTATACCCTCACTGGTGAGATCAGATCACAAACTAATCTTGCTGGAGGTCCTCATTCCACCCCATCTGAAATAAAAAAGACCACAGTAAAGAACTTCTCGAAAGCCGACTTCACACTTCTAAAGACTAGTGTTGTCTCCTTTAAGGCCCCCGAGCCAGCGGAAAACAGTACTCAAGCCGCTGAATCACTTACAAATGCCTTCTACCAGCACCTGCAGGACTGCATGGATAAGGCAATCCCAAGCAAAACAAAGACTCTTTGTACCAAAGGCAAGCGTCCAGTCTGGTGGACCCCAGCCATAAACAAACTCTACAACAAAAGGAGGAAGCTACTACAAGATAGAGCAAAATCCTTAAAAGGTAAGACACCCTTGATCACTATAAGTAAAAAACTAAGAGCTCTCATAAAATCATCCAAAGCAAATTTTGAGAGAAAATAGCTAAAGACTCAAAAGACAATCATAAGGCCTTCTTTAGCTATGTTAGAAACCTGGGAGGAAACTCCCAGATATGCTCAGAACTAGTTCAAAATGATGTGAAGATTACTGATCCTACAGACATTGCCAACATACTGGCTGACAGGTTCAGTGCAAACTTCTCCCCTCCCCAAAAGGAGAGATATCTATACCAAGCGATTGCAGCCCCCAAACATCTCCAACGCCCAAGTGAGAACTGCTCTCTCCAAAGCAAAAACACAGCATCCATGGGACCTGATGGTGTCCCCGGCTGTGTGCTCCACGAACTCAACGAGGAATTAAACCCACAGCTAGGACAGCTGTTTAATCATAGTCTTACCTCTGGATACGCACTCCAGGAGTGGCGACTGCAACTGTGGTCCCACTTCACAAAGGCGGTGCCTCCACCGACCCTGGAAATTACCGCCCATTAGCTTGACAAGCCTTATCTGCAAAGCCATGGAGAGGATCATAATGGACCTCATAAATAAAGACATAGGGAATTTGCAGACTTTGGATCCATCCCAGTTTGGCTTTGTCAAAGGCAGATCATGCCTTCTAAACTTGGTTGACTTTTCAAACAGTCACCAAAGCCATTGATGAGGGAAAGGCAGTCCATACAGCCTACCTCGATCTGGCGAAGGCCTTCAATACAATACCCCACTCGGGTATCATTGAAAAGCTCATCAGCTTAAATGTTAACCCATACATCACAAGATGGGTTGGAAACTGGCTGAGTGACAGAACCCACAGGGTCAGAGTTGCTGGCGCCATGTCAGACTCAAAGCCTGTCACAAGTGGTGTACCACAGGGCTCAGTCCTGGGCCCACTCTTGTTTGGCATCTACTTTTCCGAAGTACAAGCAAAAACAGGAGGGTTATGGCTGACAAAGTTTGCAGATGACTGCAAACTGGCCATAGTAGAAAACACATCTGACACAGATATCCTTCAGAAGGGTCTCACAGAAATGGATAACTGGTGCCAGAGCCATGGCCTAAAGTTAAATGCCAAAAATGCATAGTCATACCCTTCGGGAAAAACAAGGTTACCCCTAGCTACCAAATAGGTGGCAATCCACTGAGCACAGAAGAAGTTATCAGGGACCTGGGGACCCAGGTTGATAGTAGTCTGTCATTCGACACCCATGTAGCTAAAGTAGTTAGGAAGACCTTCTACATTGCCCACCTTATCATGAAGGGATTCTCATCTAGATCAAGGGAGGTCATAGTCTCCCTATACTCATCACTCATCAGACCAATGATTGAGTACAATGCCCCATTCGAATGTATCTGACCCGACACTTGCAGCAGCTGGAGAGGCCACAAAAGTTCCTCACCAAAAGGATAAAGGGTCTCAAACATCTGTCCTATGCTGCCCGACTGAAAGAACTCCAGCTCTATTCAGTCACTTACCGCTTGCTCAGAGGTGACCTTTGCCTAACATACAAGGCCATGTCAAACCCAGATTTGATGAATATGCTTCACCTCAAAAATCTAGATCCGTCAGAGCCACAAGGGCGGGAGACTTAAACCTCGACACGGCTATTAATAGGACGTGCTGGAGGGATAGATTCATCACCCAAAGACTCCCTATGCTGTGGAATAAAATCCCGGTATATGTGAGGCAGAGCACCTCGCTGGCCTTGTTCAAGAGAAATCTTGACCAATGGATGGGAGATCGCAGATATAACCCAGGGATTACCTCAGTGTCACTGCTCAACAGAGGCACAGCAAAATAATGGGTATAGTTCCCCATACTAAAGGGGTGGCGTAAGCCACAAAACTATGGGCTAGGCTTGTAAATGCCCTCGGGCAGATAGCCTAGTATGAACCTATGAACCTATGAACCTATAAAACAGAATACATGTGTGTAAATGAGAGGGAGGGTAGAGGAATGGTGAGGATGCAGGGAGTAGAGTTGGTGAAGGTGGATGAGTTTAAGTACTTGGGATCAACAGTTCAGAGTAATGGTGAGTGTGGAAGGAAGCTGAAGAAGAGAGTACAGGCAGGGTGGAGAAAAGTGTCAGGAGTGTTTTGTGACAGATGGGTACCAGTAAGAGTGAAAGGGAAGGTCTACAAGCGGGTAGTGAGAACAGCTATGTTATATGGGTTGGAGACAGTGGCATTGACAAAAAGGCAGGAGTCAGAGCTGGATGCGGCAGAGTTAAAGATGTTAAGATTTGTACTGGGTGTGACTAGGATGGACAGGATTAGGAATCAGTATATTAGAGGGACAGCTCAGGTTGGACAGTTTGGAGACAAAGCAAGAGAGGCGAGATTGCATTGGTTTGGACATGTGCTGAGGAGGGATGCTGGGTATATTGGGAAAAGGATGTTAAGGATGGAGCTGCCAGGTAAGAGGAAAAGAGGAAGGCCTAAGATGAGGTTTATGGATGTGGTAAGAGAGGACATGCAGGCGGTTGGTGTGAAAGAGCATGATGCAGAGGACAGGAAGAAATTGAAACAGATGATCCGCTGTGGTGACCCCTAACGGAAACAGCTGAAAGATGATGAGTTGATCTCACTGTCTCTATTGCAGTGCAAAACAAATGAAAATGAGGCAAAAACCTCTGAGAGACAGAGAGACAGACAGAGAAACAGGAAATAAACCATCACAATTTTCATCAAAAAAATGTTAGTCTGCCATTTTAAAGAAGACAGTAGAAGCAGTAGTGAGGAAGCCGAGCAATGAATTGATGTGATTCATTTCTTTTCTACAGGCTTTATAGGGTCAGTCAGTAAAAGAAATTTTCCCACCTACAATTTTTGCTGATATTGATTTCAGTGTGATATTTTTGGAGTCTAAAAGGCCATTCCTCAAACACAAAAGACATTTGCTTCATTTTTCTTTCAAGTCTGATTGACAATGCTTGATGAATTCAGTATAAGCTCCTAATATGAATGGATTATTTTTTTCCATTTGCTGGTTTGGGTGTTATTTCTACTATGTATAAGCTGTCTGCGAAGTACAGTGTATCTCTGATTACTGATTTAGCCACTGCAGCTGAGAAGTGGCCTAATAGTTTTCAGACTTTTCTCTGTGGTTTCACTTTTATTCTTTTACTTACTTTATGAGACCTTTTGCCTTGTGAATAATGATATTGATCTTATTCTCGCATTACTTTTCAGCAGGAAAAATAACACCAATTCAAATCTATACATATTTGTGCAGCAATGAATACTGTAATTCCACTCAGACCAAAAAGGAACAAACAGTTATTATTACTACAGCTATGCATCTAAATATGCAGTTCTTCACTGCAATGCTGGAAATGTCTAAATTTTAAATATAAATCTGGAAGCACAGCTGGGACAGGAATTTATTAATAGTCTTTTATTAGCTCTCAAACAGATGATGGCAAAATTTTTCCCTCTAGAAGCAAGCTTAGTTTCTCATTTGAAATATGTTCAGCTTTTCAAAAGTATTCATCTTATGTGATCACCCATATAAATATTTTTGTTCTGCACCAGTTATGTCCTATTGTTACGTCAGTTAGTGTAACCTACATCAGGGATATTCTATGAATTCTAAACCAGTTTACACCACTAGCACAGCCTCACTAACTTAAGGTAGTCTGGAAATAAATAATTTGTGATATTTTTCTAACTGCTGGTATAACAAAAGAGGGATAAGATCACAAACTTTAACTTCACTATGGTTTCCAAATCAGGGTTTGATTCCCTCAACTGCTGTTTGAAAATTGCGTGATTCTTAACAAATGACTGGATCATTTGTATATCTATGTTATGTTATGTCACAATAGTGTATAATTTAGTTACATGTCTAATCTTACTTCATTGTTATTACTATGTATGTAACCTGGGCTGAGATGGCTAATGATCACATTCGATCTGTACATTATAACGATAAACAAAAAGAAGTAAATAAATTCAGAAAAGATCCTGTAGCACTCTTAGCAGAAGCATTTGTACATATTGATTCTAACAATAAGCCCTAATTATATGCTTCGCTTTTTTTCAAACTAGTACTCAGTGCTGGAAATCTCCTACCATTATTGTAATGATATTTTAAGACATTACTTTCATAGAGATCATTGTCTGGTTACGTGGAATCAGGAGCTCCCTATGGCAAGAGGTTCACAATAGCAAAAAAATAACCAGTTTGGGGAGTAAAATAAGAAACAGTGACAATATCTGTTGTGCTCCTTGTAAGGGACAAGCACTGTGCACTCCCTTTCAGTAGCAATATGTATAATTCTTGCAGTTACTATACCTTGGAATCAGGGAATCAGCCAAGGTAGCACAGTAGTAGATGTAACATATTATTTTCCCACATTACTCTCCAGACATTCGAATTCTGAGATTACCAGATATAGACCACAAAACCAACCAACCTCCAAACCTCCAAAATATGAAGCTCAAATACTGGAACACAACACGAACAGCAAACAGTGTTTGAAAATTTTTTTAATTCTGGTACCTCGGCCTTCGCCTTCTCCTGGAATACATTTTTGAAATCAAACAACACCCCTTTTATAACACATCCAATTAAGTGATTCAATGATCCTATTAAACAATTAACCAACTGCCTTCAGTATTATTTTTTCATTGTGAAGTTTCTGACTTCACCATTGTGGTTTCATACTCCATTTCATATGAGTGCAGTGCATCAAAGGTTTACAAACTTTAAATTACATTTTTCCTATTCTTATAATCCCCTGAATCAAAAAACTCATTTTGTATATTACAAAACATTAAATACAGTAAATGCACTCCATCTCATATGTATTTTTCAAAAAATACTCACAATTATATGCTAGTTATGAATGAACATTATGAAAAAACATGAAACTTTTATACATAGTTCTTTTCCATAAAATATATGATTTTAAATTTCCATATTCATGCCATTTGGAAAAAGAGTTTTAAAATTGAGAATGAACCTGGATTCCATTTCTAATAACTTATCATGAAAAACTGCCTCATCACCAAAATTCCTAGGCTTCCCCAAAACACAAAAAATAAATTACCGGATATAGACCCTGTTTGAATTATCCAAACTCATAAGCAAAAAATAGCAAAGATTTTCTGGATGTCACCTCTACAGTTCTAGCTCTTCTGTATTTTTTATTTTTTTTTTGTGTAATACATAATGTACAGTATTCACTATAAAGAATCTGCAGATTAGTATGCAACTAATAATCATTTGTAAAACAGAATGTTGATTATGACTAACATCTTAATTGCTTTACACGAGGCATGACTATGAATTGGGTACTGCTACAGAACTGGATTAAGGTCAGATATAGCAATGAAGACCTTTCTAGAGGAGTCTTGTAGTTTCACCTGTCTATCTAATCAGAGTCTGATGTGTTTTTTAAGAACCTCTATTATGGAGCAGTTGTACTCAAGTGACATTGCATGCGGTGATGTAACACATAGACTGCATAAGCATGCGTACCTCTCCTCTTGAACTTACCAGTTCTCTTTTGCCATTTGAACAGTTCAGATTTCTGCTGTCATCAGTACATGTCTTGTATGTATGTAATTTCACTTGTTTTTCTTTGTGGCCAGTAAACTTAAAATCTGTACCAGCTTTTCCTTTTTCCCTGTGGGTATAGTGGATAGTTCATAGGTTCATAGGTAAGTACTAGGCTATCTGCCAAAGGGCATTTATAATCCTAGCCAGAGTAGATTGGCTTTCGCCATCCCCTTAGATTAGTTCCCTGTGCCTTTGACCAGCAGAGCCATTAGTTCCCTGTGCCTCTGTCCAGCAGAGCCACTGCAGTGATCCCCGGGGTAAATTTTCTGTTTCCCATCCACCCGTCAAGGTTTCTCATGAAGAGTGCTAGTGAGGGGCTCTACCTGATGTATATTGGGTTCTTGTTCCAAAGCATGGGGAGTCTCTAGGTCAGGAATCTATCCCTCCAGCACGTCCTATTTATCATTGTGGTAAGGTTTATATCCATAGAGCGTGTGGCTTTCAGGGATTTTTTATTTTTTTTTAGGTGGAGCATATCCATCAATTCTGGGTTGGACATGGCCTTGCATGTCAAGCAGAGTTCACCTCTGTGTAAGCAGTATGCAACCAAGTACAGCTGTAGTTTCTTTAGTTGGGCTGCATAGGTCATCTGTTTGATGCCAGTAATCCTCTTGGTGAGGTACTTTTGTGGTCTTTCCAGCTGTTGCAGGTGTCTTGTAAGGTACATCCCAAATGGGGCGTTCTATTCTATAATGGGCCTAATAAGTGATGAGTAGAGAGGCACAATAACCTCCTTTGTTCTGGATGAGAACCCTTTTGAGATTAGGTGGGCCATGTAGAAGGATTTCCTAACCACCTTGGCAATATGATTTTCAAAGGAGAGATTGCTATCTACTTGAGTCCCCAGATCCCTTATTACTTTTTCTGTATTTAGGGGACTAGCACCTATGTGGTAGTTAGCGGGCATTTTGTTTTTTCCAAAGGGGATGACTATGCACTTTTTGGCATTCAGCTTGAGACCAATTTTTTTGACACCAGGTATCCGTCTCAAAGAGACCCTTCTGGAGGATGCCTGTATCAGCCGGAGAATCAATTATGGCCCCTAGTTTGCAGTCATCTGTGAACTTAGTCAGCCAAAGTCCTCCTGTGCTTACCTGTACCTCTGAGAAGTATATACTGAACAGGAGGGGTCCTAGGACTCAGCCCTAGGGGACGCCACTTGTAACTGGTTTAGAGTCGGACCTAGAGTCTGTAACTCTCACCATGTGGGTTCTGTCCGTGAGTCAATTTGCAACCCATCTCATGATGTAGGGGTTAATGTTCAGGTTGGTGAGTTTGTCTATAATCCCACAATGGGGAATGGTGTCAAAAGCCTTTGCGATGTCTAGGTAGGCTGTGTGGACCTCCTTACCCTCATCTAATGCCTTGGTAACTGTCTCAAAGAAGTCCACCAGGTTTAGGAGGCATGATCCGCCCTTAACAAAGCCAAACTGAGTGGGGTCCAAAGTTTGGAAGTTCCCAATGTCACTGTTGAGTTCCATGATGATGCGCTCCATAGCCTTGCAGATCAGGCTAGTCAGGCTTATAGGGTGATAGTTCCCGGGGTCCTTTGTGGTGCCACCTTTGTAGAGAGGGATAACTGTTGCTGTGTACCACTCTGTGGGTACATATCCTGTAGAGAGGCAAGTTTGAACAGTGTGTTTAGGTGAGGGGTTAGTTAATTTTGGAGCTCTTGTAAGACACAGCCTGGAACACCATCCGGTCCCATTGATGCTGTGTTTTTGGCTTTGCATAGGGCTGTTTTAACCTGTGTGTCGGTGATTACCAGGGACTTACATTCTTCTGGTAAGGTTATGGTCCCTCTAGGGGGTGAGTGGTGTGTGAAGTTTCCACTGAACCTGTCTGCCAAAATGTTGGCAATATCAGTTGGTTCAGTGTATTTTGTGCCATTCTGCACCAACTCAGCAGATCTGAGAGTTTCCACTTAGGTTCTTGACATAGCTAAAGAACACTTTGTGGTTATCTTTGGAGTCCTTGGCAATTTTTCTTTTGAAACTAGCCATGGATGATTTAATGAGGGATCATAGTTTCTTGCTGATACTGATCAGGGATGTATTTCCTTCTAGGGATTTTGCTCTTATCTGTCCTAGTTTCCTCCTTCTGTTGTAGAGCCTGTTTATGGCAGGGGTCCACCAGACTGGTTTCCATTTCTCGGAGGAGTGAGTCTTCGTTTTACTTGGGATAGCATGATCCGTGCATTCCTGCAGATGATCATAGAGTGCCTGTGTAAAGGTTTCAGCAGCTTGGACAGCATTGTCCACTGGCATGGGGACTGTGAACCTTTCCACCTCAGTCTTAAGCAACATGAAGTTTGCTTTTGAAAAGTTTTTCATGGTGGTTTCCTTGATTGGGGTTGGGGGCAGAATGTGAATATCCAGAGTGATTAGTCTATGGTCTGATCTAACCAGCGAGGGGTTGACGTCAGGTGTGGAACACCGGTTGCCCATGTTGGTGATGACCAGGTCCAATATGTTGCTCCCTCTGGTGGGGGTGTTGACCAGTTGATCCAGGGTGTTCGAGTTTATAAATTCTAGGAAGCATTGGGAAAGGGAGTTAGTACTTGAGTAGTTCTCCCAGTTACTGTTTGGGTAGTTGAATTCACCCAGTATTGGGGTGTTTGGTAAGACCTTCATATTTCCCAGTGTCTCCAGAAATGCAGAATGGGGGTCCTGGGTCATGGTAAATGATCTGTAGCAAGCTACAATCTGGATTGCAGTTTTGCCCATTGTTAGTTGCACTTGGATGATCTCTGATGCATCGTGCTGCGCCACTAACCTGGAGGTGTGAGTATTCTTGATGAATATGGATACACCCCCGCCTTTTGTGTTTCAGTCCAGGTTCTGTGGCCGAAAGGTATGGTATGAGTTATAGCCTGGTAGTGTTAGCATGCTCTCTGGAGCCTTAAACCAGGTTTCTGTTAGTGCACAGATATCGATGTTCTCCATATTGAGGAGTGCCTTGAGTGCGTGCATTTTGAGGTTTAGACTTCTGACATTGAGTAGCATTACCCTCAGTTTTTGGTTACCTGTGCTATTTACGGTGGTGGGTTTGTCTTTTGAGCCTTGCCTAAAAAAGGCACTATGGGGGTGGCAAGATCCTTTGTCAGTATTTGAAAGCCTAAGGGTGACAGATGCAAGCCATCTCTTGCGAAGCAATGTGGCTTGTCAAGCATGTCATTCCAGGCAGACAGATACTGGATCTCCTTTGAATGACACCAGAAACAGCCAATTGCTGAAGTTGATCATTTTTTCTTTATAATGTGACATCATTCTTGGTGAAGGTAGGATGCTAGTCAGGGTCAGGGTCATACCTGCTTGGGCTACATGATCAGAGATATCTTCCATGTTTCTTTTCATGTAGTCCAGGGAGGTACGTCTCAGGTCATTCACACCAACATGTACAATGACAGAGTCGTATTTGTACTTGTTCTGGAATGACCTGAGTGCTTGTGTTATGTGGCAGATCCATGGCAATGGGAGAAGGAAGAACAAACGGTCTGCCCTGGAGAACTGTAGGGGAGACCATCCACCAAGCCAGGTGGTCTTTGCATGTTTGAGTGATCATTATTCTGTGGGACATTGGGAGATGTTGAAAGGACCCTTGGGTAAAAAGCATCCACTGAAGGATCTGCATGTGGAAATGAGCCAGGGGGACTAGAATGATCGCTGCTGCCATAAGACCCAATGTTTTTAGTACAAATCTGGCCTGAATCGTCTTGCACTTTAGTAGTACTTGCACATGTCGGCGAATGTCTGATACTCTGTCTGGAGGAAGTTTTGCAGACAGATCTTTTGTGTTTATTTCTGCACCTATAAATGTTATAGATTGACAAGGTGACAAAGCAGACTTTTCGAAATTTATTGATATACCTAGCTCGAAGCAAGTCTGAATGGTATAGTCCCTGGCTCGCAGAAGTTGATGCCTGGTGGAAGCAGTAAGGAGCCAGTCGTCGAGATATGGAAACACCTGGAATCCCCCATCATCTCACGTGAGCCATAGCCACTGCCATGCATTTGGTGAACACCCTGGGGGCTGTGGTGAGACCAAAGGGCAGGGCTCTGAATTGATAGTGACTGGCCCCCAGCCGGAAGTGGGGAAACCTTCTGGATCGCCTGTTCATTTTGATATGGTAGTATGCATCCTGAAGATCTATAGAGCACATCCAATTGTCCTGACCCAAAAAGGGTAGAATGGACTGAAGCGTGACCATCCAGAACTTTGTTTTTTGTATAGACCTGTTCAGTCTGCTGAGAGCCAGAATGGGTCTCCAGTCCCCTGTCTTTTTCGGTACCAAAAAGAACTTGGAGTAAATTCCAGATCCTTGCTGGTCTGCTGGGACTGGCTGGATGGCCCTCTTTTTTAGCAGTTTTGAAATTTCCAGTACTGCTTGATCCCTTAGCACAGGTGGGACATCTGGAAGGGATCTGTTTCTTTGTACAGGGGTGTAGACGATGGGAATTTTGTATCCCTCAGATATGATAGACTGTACCCATTTGTCTTGTGTGAGGAGTTGCCAGGCTTCTGGGTACAGTGACAATCTTCCCCTGACTGCCTCCGAAGGTGGACAGTCGAGCAGCCCCTCAGGGATGCTGGAAGGGTTTGTCAGAGAAAGATTCCCTGCTACCCTGATTCTGCGGACCCCCTCTGCCCCTTGGGCGGCATCTATTATTGTTCCCTCCTGTGCCCCTGGAGGGAAACTTGCCACGTGCATCAGGCATGACTCCCTGGGGTTTGCGAAACCATATTTTTCCACCCTTCTGACCTTTCGGGTATGGTCCAGATGGAGTAGAAAAACGGACTCCCACAGCAGAGAGTCTTGCCTTCCTGCTCGCACTTGGTAAGTGTATCCTTCACCTGTGGTCCAAACAAAGCCGATCCATCAAAGGAGGTGTTGGTGAAGGACGCCTTAAAGGGGTCAACAAAGTTGCACAACCACATCCAGGCATGTCGTCTCAAGGCTACACCTGTGCCTGCGGCCCTACTCGCCCCATTGGCTGCATAAGAAATGAGCCACATGGAGAAGTTAACTATGGAGTTAAGGGTTGCCAGCTAGGAGTTAATCTTTTCCTGAGACCCCACAGCAGATGGATCCTGAAGGGTATCACCCAATTCCTTAAGGACATCCCTTTGAAGGTGGGTGAAATGGCACAGGTAGTTCAGCGACCGCATGGAAAAGGTCACTGAAGAAAACATCTACTTCCCGTACCTGTCCATTGTCCTAGATTCTTTATTAGGTGGATGGACAGGGACAGAAGGATCAGCCAGCTCCTTCTTAGTGGCTGCTGCAACCACCATGGCATCAACCAGGACACCCTTTGTAAGAAACTGTTTGTCAGACGGGGCTGTAATAAACTTTGTTGGCCTATGGGGAGTTGGTTCCACTGTGTCCGGGGCCATCCATGCTTTCTGAGCCACCACTTCCATGAGTGGGTCAAAAGGAGGAGACACCCAGGAGTTGGAGGGGCGAGAACCAAATGCATCCAGGTACACCGTCTTGTCCTCGGAGGGGGGAGCCTTGAGCAGCCTACCTGTCCCTGTAGGAAGTGACCTCAGCACAAGAGCTGTAATAATTGGTTGTTTTGGACCATTTCTAGCTCTTTTGAAGTTCCCTGTTTAAAATCCACATTTGCATGGCTTTGCGCATTTGTGCGCATAGAGCAGCACCAGTTAAACTAGGTTAAACTTCTTCTGGCTCCGCCAAGTCTGCTCTTCAAATTTTCCCTTAAGGAAGCTCTACTCTTAGTATAATCAGACTACTCTCTATATTAGAAGCCTAGCACTTGTTCTCAAAACTTCTCTACTAAGTAAGCACTCTCGTACTAAGTAAGCACTACATCCACCTACCACCCCTGTGAATAACCACTTCCCTTAAAGGCACAGCACTCCCTTATACTGTTCTAGCATGTCGAGTGGTAGATTACTGGCATCCTCTCCAGTTCAGCTGGTTAATCTGGGTATCTTGAGACAATGCTACAATTGTCTCATGTACACAGACAACCCTCTCCTCCTCCCAACAAACACAAATACATGTGAGAGATGCAACTATATAGCCAAACTGGAGGCTGAACTCTCTCAACTCAGGGCTGGCATGACCAGATAGGAGGAGATGGTAACCACACACACAACAAACCCAGTTCCACATAGACCTACCACAACTGCAAACCAAACACATAAAAACAAAGACATACTCGGAGGCTCTAATAAAAAACTTACCAAAACAACAGAGGCTCCCAAAGCAGACATCCAAAAATCCACCACCTCAAAACAAAACACATGCAACACATACTTCAATAAATCAGTGTGTCAATCAATCACAGCCCTTAAGGCCAAACACCATGCCTGATACACTAGTAATAGGTGACTCTATAGTCAGACACACTGATGTCCCGCTTACCAGGCTGAACAAGGAGAGGGTGACTGTGAGCTGCCTATCGAGCTAGGATCCGCCACATAACACACGCACTCAGGTCACTCCAAAGCAAGTACCAATATGACTCCATCATTGTCCATGCTGGCGTGAATGACCTGAGATGTACCTCCCTGGACTACATGAAAAGAGACATAGAGGAGCTCTCTGATTATGTAGCCCAGGCTGGTATGACCCTGACCCTGAGCAGTATATTGCCCTCACCAAGAATGATGCCACAATACAAAGACAAGATGATCAGCTTTAATAATTGGCTCAAGTACTGGTGTCATTCTAAGGGGATCCAATGTCTGTCTGCTTGGGATGACATGTTGGACAAGCCACGCTGCTTCGCAAGGGATGGCTTGCACCTGTCACCACTGGGCTTCCAGATATTGGCTAAGGCTCTTGCCACCCCCATAGTGCCTTTTTTAGGCAAGGCTCAAAAGACAAACCCACCACCTTAGAAAACAAAAATGGAAAAAAACTAAGGGTAATGCTGCTCAACGCCAGAAGTCTAAATCTCAAGATGCAGGCACTCGATGTACTCCTCAGTATGGAGAACATCGACGTCTGTGCAGTAACTGAAACCTGGTTCAAGGCTCCTGAGAGCACCCCAGTGCTACCAGGCTATACCTCGTATCATGCTTTTTGGCCCCAAAACCTGGGCCGAACCACAAAGGGAGGGGGAGTGTCCATATTCATCAAGGACACCCACACCTCCAGGTTAGTAGCAACACATGAAGCATCGGAGACCATACAGGTGCAACTAACCATAGGCAAAACTGCTATACAACTGGTAGCATGTTACAGACCACCCTCCCAATCTCAGGAACCCCACTCAGCCTTCCTGAAGACATTGGAGGATATGAATGTATCACAAAATACCATCATACTGGGAGACTTCAACTACCCTAACATAGATTGGGTACATTATTCTAGCCCTAACGCCCTAGCCCAAAGGTTCCTGGAATTCGTAAATTCAAATGCACTGGAACAACTAGTCACCTCTCCCACTAGGGGAGATAATATACTAGACCTGATCATCACAAACATGGGGACAAAATACTCCACACCGGAGGTATACCCCTCACTAGTGAGATCTGACCAAAAACTAATCACCCTGGATATACATATCCCACCTCCACCCACAGCACAAAAGACCACAGTGAAAAACTTCTCAAAAGCAGACTTCACTCTTCTTAAGACTGAGATGGTATCCTTTAAGCCCACTGGGCCAGTGGATACCAAATCCCACAATGCTGAATCCTTCACAAATGCTTTCTATGGATATCTTCAAGAATGCATGGATCATGCAATCCCAAATAAATCCAAGTCCCTCTCCACCAAAGGCAAGCGTCCTGTCTGGTGGACCTCAGCCATTAACAAAATTGTATAACAAAAGAAGGAAGCTACTGCACGACAGAGCAAAATCCCATAAAGGGAAGACATCTCTGATCAACACTAGCAGAAAACTACGTTCTCTCATAAAAACATCCAAGGCCAACTTTGAGAGAAAAATCAATAAGGACACTAAAGATAACCACAAAGCCTTCTTCAGCTATGTTAGAAACCTGGGCGGAAACCCTCAGATATGCTCAGAGTTAGTTCACAACAACAAAAAATACACTGAACCCACAGATATTGCCAACATTCTGGCTGACAGTTTCAGTGCAAATTTCTCCCCTCCCTCACCCCCAAAAGAAGAAATACTTATCCCAGCTGAATGTAATCTCCCTGTCATCTCAGATGTCCAAGTGAGAGCCGCCCTCAGCAAAGCTAAAAACACAGCATCAATGGGACCTGACAGTATCCCGGGTTATGCTCGTGAACTCCAAGAGGAGCTAAACCCGCACATAAAAATGCTATTTAACCTTAGCCTTACTACAGGATATGTACCTGAACACTGGCGTACAGCAACAGTGGTCCCACTCCACAAAGGAGGTACCTCTACAGACCCTGGGAACTACAGCCCCATAAGCTTAACCAGCCTGGTCTGCAAAGCTATGGAGAGAATCATTATGGAACTCATAAACAGTGACATTGGGGACCTACAGACACTTAACACCACCCAGTTCGGCTTTGTAAAGGGCAGATCCTGCCTTTTGAACCTGGTTGACTTTTTCGAAACAGTCACTAGAGCTATTGATGAGTGCAAAGCAGTCCATACAGCCTACCTGGACTTGGCTAAGGCCTTCGACACAATACCCCACTCAGGCATCATAGATAAGCTCAACAGCTTAAACATAAACCCTTATGTCACTAGATGGGTTTGAAACTGGCTAAAGGACAGAACCCATAAAGTTAAAATTGCTGGAGCAATGTCAGACACAAAGCCAGTCACAAGTGGTGTCCCACAGGGATCTGTCCTGGGACCCCTCTTGTTCGGCATTTATTTCTTAGATGTTAAAGCAAACATGGGAGGGTTGTGGCTGACAAAGTTCGCAGATGACTGCAAACTAGGCGCCATAGTCGATACACCAGCAGACACATACATCCTACAAAAAGGCCTCACAGAAATGGACAAGTCATGGCCTTAAACTAAATGTCAAAAATTGTATAGTCATCCCCTTTGGGAAAAACAAAGTACCCACAAATTATCACATAGACAGCAACCCACTGAGTACGGAAAAAGTAATCAGAGACCTAGGGACCCAAGTCGACAGCGACCTCTCATTTGACACCCACGTTGCCAAAGTGGTTAGAAAAACATTCTACCTTGCACACCTTATTATGAAGGGATTCACATCCAGATCCAAGGATGTCATTGTACCCCTATACTCCTCCCTCATCAGACCCAAGATTGAGTACAATGCCCCATTTGGTATGTACCTCACCAGGCATTTGCAACAGCTGGAGAGACCACAAAAATACCTGACCAAGAGGATCAAGGGTCTCCAACATATGTCTTATTCTGCCAGACTAAAGAAACTCCAGCTCTATTCAGTAGCATACCGCCTGCTCAGAGGTGATCTCTGCCTGACGTATAAGGCCATGTCCAATCAGGAACTGATGGACATGCTCCACCTCAAAAAATCCAAATCCATCAGAACCACGAGAGCTAAAGACTTAAACCTCGGCACAAGTATGAATAGGACATGCTGGAGGGATAGATTCATAACCCAGAGGCTTCCCATGCTCTGGAACAAGATCCCAGTTCATGTTAGGCAGAGCCCCTCACTTACTCTCTTCAAGAGAAATCTTGATGAGTGGATGGGAGATCGTAAGTTTACCCCAGGGGTCACATCTGTGTCACTACTAGACAGGGGCACAGTAAACTAATTCTATTATATAAGGGGAACTTCACTGTGCCACTACTAGACAGAGGCACAGTATTCTAAATCTATTCTTTGCACCATTTCATGGGGTGGTGAAAGCCACATCACTATGGCTAGGCTTACAAATGCCCCAGGGCAGATAGCCTAGTACTAAACTATGAAACTATGAAACTATGAAACCTAGCACAGAGCACAAACATTTGTGTGTACTTTATTTCACAGAGTCCTTAAAAAGGATTATACCCACAAGACCAGTTCCTTAAATAAGAGATAGGAATGAGCAACCAATGTACTAAGGTTCACAATCCAATAAAAAAAAAAAAACACAACTAAACCACCAGCTAATTTAACTGGTATAACAAAGACAAAAAATGTAAATAATTCTCCCACAAATCAGAAAACTCATTAAGAAACAAGGTCACGAGTATGACACTGCAATTCAAATGAAATATACCTTTACTGGGGTGAAGAAAATCAGCCTTAATACCAAAAGCACTTTAAGAATATAGACATGATCAGAAAAAATACATCTAAGATGAAAGGAGAAAGTTCCACCAAAACAGCAAAATAAAAATATTAATCTCAGACTTCCTTGCACCCTGGCAAAAGGTGAATGGGTGAAATACACCTAACTAACACTGTGCCATCTCATGAATCCCCTGTCAAGCCTTTAATCACAAGAAACACCAAATGCAGAACATCTGTTATCCATGCTGACATCCCCAAAGAGATAATCTTCATGTCAGATAACAAAAATGGGTATAATCTGTCTAGCAAGCTTAGAATAAGTGCAGATATAGAGGTACAATCTAAAACACTTGCTGCAAACAGGAGGTATCCAGCACTACATATATTGTATGGTTAATGATAGTTATGTGAGTAAGTGTCCACTATCCAGGTGGGTGATGAATAGCAATTACAGAACATCAATCATCCATCAAAGAAAAAACATGCGGATATCCAAAGGAGTGAGATTTGATGCTGAAGATGCACATCCAAAAGATGTAAAAAAAATCACGTGGAAAGATATGGCCTATTCAGCTAGTACTTACCACCTTAAATAGTACTGTATGTTAACTTTCAAAGGTCAAGCATTTGTGCTGATTATTCCTTCCTTTTTTAATGGGATGTGACCTCTCCTGTTGGATGAATTTAATTTATACTGAGAAGCCACAATGGGGTGCAAGATTCCACAGAGTCTTCTGCATCTGACAATAACACAACAAATTAATTTTGGTCAGCTGTAACTCAGGCAGTGGTTAAAAAAAAACATTATCTAGAGTAACCTTATTAAAACAGGGGAAGAAGCTAGGACAAACTGAATAGGTGTAGGAGGGGGGACGGGGGAACCCTGTACCTCTACAGTTTCATACTTGTTTATTGCAGTAAAGTAAAGGTTTCTAGTGGTACTGGGTCATTAATAATGGGCAGTCAAGCCAGAAATATGATGTACTTTTACAACTTCAACAACGAGGCAAACAGCTAATTGTGTATGCTTTCATACCTCACACTGCTCACACATGCATTTAGAAAAATCTTGTCACAGATGCACACAGGGAAAAAAGATTTAGGCTGCACAGAATAATGCAATTAACTCCTAATACTATCTATGCACTCAACACTATCTAAATGTACAAACTTGCCAACATGCAGTGTCAGTTCATCCCAGGCCTCCTACTCATAGTCCATTAACTGCTTAAGTTTATTGACTGGTGGAATTTCAAATGCTTTTGCACACTGCAATTCCAAGAAGAATAAGAACAAATCCTCTTGTACCAAAATGCACATGCACAACTTTCTAAACAGACTGCATGCAGTGCAACCTGTAATATCCCAAGCCTCAAATTCACTCCAAATTAACACATTCCTTTTCGATTGATACATACTTACAAACTTGTCAGCAATACTAGCCAACATATGTGGCACATCCAAGAAAGTTTCAGTGCTAAGGTGAATAAGAAACTTAATTTTAGATGATCAAAAAACAAGAGGTTTAATTGCAGTGACTCAAACAAAAGCTCTATCAGTAACATGACCTGGTTTGGAGAGCATTCTATTACAGCATGCTTGTATTAGACGTCTTCTAGCTGCTTGACACAACCCTGGAAGGGAATCATTTAAAGGTAGTTATTAAACTTTGTCTGTTGGATCATTGAGGACCCTAGCCCAAATTCCAAGTTGCTACTGCTCCCCAAGCACTATTAGGCTATCTGACTTGATCAAGGTCACTCAGTAGCAAATCGGGGAATTAAATCATATGCCATAGGAACTACAGCTCACAGCCTTAACATTCTGTGCCAACTGCCAGACTAAAAAGGTGACCCAGAGTGTGACACCCAACACCAACAAGGATGGGATCATTTGTGAGCAGTAACAACAATGTAAGGGTCTATATTTGCAAATCGAAGCAGCATAAAGCCGAACACCCTTTCATCGACACATATGTGTCAAACTCCCAGATCACTGATTTTTTTCCTAGGAAAAAAATCAGTTGGCTGTCATGAAGTTTCCCTTTTCCCCACTGTAGTGTGATTTCAGATTTAGTATATTTAGTTGGGGGGATTGCGGGTGAAGCCCCCCACTTTATAATGTTTGTACTGGTCTGTCATATGTAGTTGGCCTAACAATTTTTTCCCTAGGAAAAAAATAATCAGTGATTTGGCTGTTTGGTTACCTGGGAGTTCGACACATATGTGTCGATGAAACATTGTTCAGCTTTATGCCACTTCGATTTGTTAATATAGACCCCAATGTAATACCTGAATTTACCATCTCTAGTTGCTGACTGAACAGGAACAGAAGCTCGACAAACATAAGTCCCAGTTGTGCATGGGGAAACAAGAAAGGAACGTGCAACCTGAAATTCTAACAAATCATGTCTGCCAAGTGAAATAGTAGAAAGTAAAGGAGAGAATTGTCAGTTAAAGTTTTCTATAATATGACTTCATGTATAACTGCAGCATTCAGCATTTCAAATAGTTCTGAATCACCAAGACTTCTACTTTGTACCTTAGTGTACTGAACAGACTAATCACCACTGACCAAAACAACTTATTCAGTTTAAGATGCAGAAGCAGTCATATTTTTCAAACAGTCACAGCTGGAGACCAGGAAACAGAAACAGTCAATGCAACATTCTCCACTGTGTTCTTACTATAGTAGGAAACACAACGGCATCATTTGATGGGTAAGAGAATTTCCTTGGTACTCTGGATGAAGTTTCCCTACTCAGTATGAATACCACCTTGGGTCCCCACTCAAAGGAGGCTACTGGTCTAGTAAGACTAATCCTGTCAACAAAACACACACACACACACACACACACACACACACACACACACACACACACACACACACACACATACACATATGTATATGGGTCCCCTTCTCATCACAGAGTGTGGAATGGAAAAATTTCCCTTTACCGCAATGTAGTATGATCTTGGATTTGATATCTTTAAATAGTGGGGGGTGTGGAGGATGCAGGGGGGCTTGCCCCCTGCTAGCAATGTTTCGTTTTTTTGGTTTATTTTTTTTTCATATTTTCGAACATTCAAATGTTTGATTATATGGTCTCGGCCATATGAAAGTTGAACATTTGGGTGTTTGTTTATGTGAAGTAGATCCATATATATATATATATATATATATATATATATATATATATATATATATATATATATGGGTCTACTTTCTATCACCGAACGTCCGATTCACCGACACAAGTTACCGACCCCAAACAACCGAAAACACACCACACCAACAACTCAAAAAACCGAACACCACAACACCGACACAAAAAACGTCAACTACACATTGCACACAACAACATATCCACTAACCTTAACCTAAACCCTAACCCTAACGTCCGACACTACCGCACACTTACCCAACCCGCACCCTAACTCACTTAACACACCCCTAAACCTCAACGCCATCACTATCGACACTTACCCTACCTGCACCCTAACCCTAACTCACTTAACCCACACCTAAACCTCAACACCGTCACTATCTCACACTTACCCTACCTGCACCCTAACCCTAACTCACTTAACCCACCCTAAAACATTCAGCCCGTCACTATCGCACACTCACTCCACCCGATTCTAACCCTGACACACTTAACCCTTCCCTACACTGCTCTACGCCACTTCCACACACTTACCTCACTGGAACCCTTAGTCCGACACTACCGCACTCACCTTTCCCACACCCTAACCTAAAATCCCTCACTATCGTACACTTACCTGTCCGCTCCCCAATCCTAAATCTGTCACTTTCGCACACTTACCATATCGCTCACACGCTGCCGTGTCGGTCTCTCAGCTGTCGGATATCGCGTTTTGGTAACTTACCTGTTCGGTCGTTCGTCGGTCTTCCGGTGTCGGTGACGGCTCGGTCATTCGGTAGATATATATATATATATATATATATATATATATATATATATATATATATATATACATATATATATATACAGAAATTAAATAATCACTAATTATTGCTAACCCAGAAGGAATTTGCCATTTATTAGATGTTTGATCTTTAGAAGAGCACAAAGTGCTAAGGTACTACAGATAGTCACAGTAATGAGCTGAAAAACAGAGCCAAAGACTGTGGATATGGTGAGCTGAGCTGCATGACTATGTAATAAGAGAGGAATTTGAGGTATATGAGATGACGAAGCATGGAAGAAGCTATTACGAGAAATATGTCTGAGTAATGTGAAGTATATGAGATGATGAAACAATATAGATTATCAAAGCTGTGGACTTGTGCATATTAAGTGAAATTATTACTGCACATTTAAAGCAATTAGCTGAAGAAAAAACTATGTATAATACAAAATACGTGTCAAAGCATAAGGCCAAAATGAGCATCAGTGGTGGGAAGTCTTTTTTTTTTTTTAATATTTTTATTCATTTCCAAAAACAAGAAAACATGAATGCAGGTTATTTATGACAATGAAGTATTTACAAATTATTTAAAAAGGTAGGCTAAAACCTCTAAACAGATATCAAACATTAAAACCAAAATAAAGTATTTACAAGGGAGTCTATTGTTGACATATAATTGACTTTCTATACAATTGTTTCCTGATTATAATCTGCTGCAGTCATTATTCTCCAGTATTTCAGTTACTTTTTGCCATGCTACATGTAATGATGTAGTTCTTTCAGTTCTTCCTTTAATAGTGTTCATTTCCAATTGCGATACTGCTGACACCATATTCATGAATTGCTTAAAAGTTGGAGAAGCTTTGGATTTCCAGTTTGATGTAATGTTCTTCCTTGCAATAGCTAGGAGAGTCCATAAGATTACATATTTTGTTCTTGGCACACAGTCGGGTACAGGTGCATTAAACAAAATAATAGATTTGGAAATCTGAATTTATCATTGAATACCATTTGCAGAAAATAATTTATTTTATCCCAATATGGTTTAATCAAATGGCATTTGTAGAACATATGTTGCCAGTCTGCTTTTATTGATAAATCACATCTCCAGCAGCCAATATTTTTCTTAAACATAAGTTCCATTTTATGAGGGGTTACATAAGATCTGTGTATGAATTGCCATGTAAAAAGTCTCCAATGTAATGAAAGTGATGTCTGCTTTGGAGAGAGAAGAATTAGTTTTTTAGCTCTGTCATTTGGCACATGTCCATTAACTGATCTATAATAATTCCATATTTTGTCATTATTATGCATTTTTATTTATTTGCTTGTTTTATAAATAGATGATAAGTATCCCTTTCCAGTAATGGGTTGATTCGTTAGCAATATTATATGTTCTATAAGGTTAGGAACATTTTGTCTTATTGATGGTTGCATTGTTTCTTGCTTGCTTAATATATACTGTCTTAATTCTTGTACATGTAACCACAAACTATCTTCCATATTTAATTTCTGTTTAATCTGATCTATTGTCAGAGGTTTTCCAGAGTTTAGCAATTGATGCCAATATATTAATCCCTTTTCTTTAAGCATGTTGACTACTTCCATATTAAATATTATTATATTACCTTGTATGTACTCTACTGGATATAAAATAAATAACCATGCTTTAATATCATGATTGCTATTAAGATTTTGGAAAATTTTTAATGTATAAGTAATGTATTTGGAACTTATATTTTTATTCTTATGTATCATCATATATTCCTTCATCAGCCATAGAAAATTGTTTGGTATGAAATCTGTATACTTATTTGCTACTACAAATCCTGATTTTAACCAGATTCTCTCATGAACTAGCTTCCATTTTGATGTATATTTTGTATTTAGCCATAATGATATTGTTTTAATAATGGATGAATGCAAATATATTTCTATGTCTGGTAAACCTATGCCACCTATATCCCAATCATCTAGATGATACTTCATAGCTATCCTTGGTTTTTTTGGATACCATAGGAATCTTACCATTAAATCATTTAATTGTTTTAGGTACGATTTAGCTGGTGGCAAAGAATAAGCTTGTATGACATAAAGTATTTTTGGAAATATGATCATTTTAATTATATAAAGCCTTTCTTCCATTGAAAAGAAGAATGTATTCCATCTTTGTATTAGATTTTTAATATTATTTAAGGTCTCATTATAATTTGTTTCAATTGTAGTATCTAGGTTGTTAGTTATTATAATTCCCAAGTATTTAATTATATTATCGGTAGAGATATATTTATGATATTTTTTATTTAGATCTTTTTTTTAGTATTTATAAGCAATACATTTGTTTTGTTTTCATTAAATTTAAGACTTGAAAAGTTTTGAAAGTTTTGAATTGAGTCCCATAATGCTTTTAAACTGCTATTATTATTTTTTAAGGTAATTAAAATATCATCAGCAAAAAGTTGAATTTTAAGCTCTAGGCTGTTGTCTAGTTGTATTCCTTCAATATTTTTATCCATACGTATATTATTTGCTAAGGGTTCAATGACCAGCGCAAACAATAATGGAGAAAGAGGGCAGCCTTGAGTGGTGGGAAGTCTTAAAGTAGTAATGAATGTGCAAGGAGTAATGCCCAAGAGACTGGACATCACAGGGAAATAAAAGAGCACCCTGAGTCATTCAGAAACCCAGTGTTCAGATAGAGTACATTTTCACTCCAAGAATGTCCACTATTTCCTATAATACCCAATGCAGAGTTGTGCTTAAGAAAGGGCTATGTATATGTTTTCACTATGTTTTTGTTGTTTTTATTATTAAAATACATGAGCTGTACAGCGACTTGCAGTTATTCTCCGAAACTGTGAAGAAGAAAGACTCCTTAATTATCTTTCTAGTAACACAAAGGTGCTTGATAAGCTTTTGTTAGGCATCACTAAATGCTGTTAAGCTCTAGTATCATGCTACAATGTAACTGTGGCCAGGGCCAGCCACCAAAGAAGAGTGGCAGAAACAAAGACGGCTTTGAAAGCTATTAGATACTTCACTCTATCATACCTTTAAACTCACACACACACACACACACACACACACACACACACACACACACACACACACACACACACACACACACACACACACAAGATGCAGCAGTTTTTAAACTATTGGGTTCTCTCATTAGATAAACAGTTTGCTGCTTATAGCTGTCTGTGTGGCAACGTTAAGTGTTTTATTGTTTTTTTTCCAAAGCAGTAAATCACTACTTGTTCCTACTATTATTTTTTCTGTAATGTGTAGTAAATTGAACAGATAAAGCTCCATGCATGCAGAAAACATTAAACATGTGAAAGAAATTGGAATAAAACTCAGTTTACCCTTTTAGCAGATTGATTTCATGTCATGAATATGGACTCTCATTTTTCAATGGACTCTCCTTAGACAATAATCCACATCATTGGAATCCTAAGATAACTGTTATCTTTCACTATTTTTTATTACTTTAGAAACACATTTTCCAAGAAAAAGTTCAAGAAACAGAAATTAAGCCTTGCAGTGGGTGGGACTATAACAGAGTTGTGCTTAAAAATTGGCTACCTGTGTATATGTTTTCAATAAATTTTTGTTGTTTTATTATTAAAATACATGAGCTGTGGACCTAATAGCTTTAAAACTACTCTATATTTCACTCTGTCACAGCTTTTGTGTGTTTGCGCGTGCATGTGTTTGTGTGTGTGTGTGTGTGTGTGTGTGTGTGTGTGTGTGTGTGTGTGTGTGTGTGTGTGTATGTGTGTGTGTGTGTGCATGCAATGACAACCAAGTGGAGGACAGCCACTGTCATCCCTTTGTATAAAGGGGGAGTGTCCACTGATCCAGGAAATTATAGACCCATCAGCCTAACTAGCCTGATCTGCAAGGCCATGGAATAGATTACCATGGATCTCATTAACAAGGACATTGGCAACCTCCAAACACTTGATGCCACACAGTTTGGTTTCATCAAGGAGAGGACATGCCTACTACATTTGGTCAACTTCTTTGAGACAGTCAGCAAAGCCATGGATGAGGGGAAGATGGTGCACACCACCTACCTTGACCTGGCCAACGCCTTTGAGACTATTCCCTACTCGAGTAAAATAGATAAACTCTGTCAACTAGGCATCAATCCATATGTTACCAGATGGGTAGCAAACAGGCTCACTGATAGAAACTGCCTAGTCAAAATAGGGGACACCACCTCAAGCAGTATACCTGTAACAAGCGGTTTACCCAGGCATCGATCTTGGGGCCTCTGTTGTTTGGGATATACTTTTCTGAGGTGCAGGCCAAAACCAGTGGGCTATGGCTGACTAAGTATGCAGATGACTGCAAGCTGGGTGCTGTCATCAGTTCCCCTAATAAAGTCGTCTAAGAGGGTTTCACCCAAACAAATGACTGGTGCCAAAAACATGGCCTCAAACTGAATGCCAAAAAATGCATAGTCATCCCCTTTGGGGAAAGTCACATCCCCACAAATTATCACATTAATAACAATGTCCTAAGCATGCAATCAGTTGTGAGAGACTTGGGTACCCAGATTGATAGCAAACTGACTTTTGACCACCGTATTGCCTCCGTTGTATGGACAACTTTCTACATGGCCCACCTGATTAGTAAGGGTATCTCATCCAAGGGACAAGGAGGTCATAACATTCCTGTATACATACCTTATAAGACCCATTATTGCATACAATGCCCCTTTCGGAATGTACCTCACAAAGCACATGCATCAGCTGGAGAGACCATAGAGGCTCCTCATCAGGAGAATCCAGGGAGTCAAACATCTACCCTACATAGATAGGCTAAAAGCCCTGTCCCTCTACTCAGTCTCATTACAAACTCCTCAGAGGTGACCTCTGAATAGCATGCAAACCAATCTCATATCCCACTTTGATATCTGCAAGTCAAGCTCCACTTGAGTAACCTGCAAGCATGACCTCAACCAGGTCTGTCACATCAATAGGACTTGTTGGCGGGACGTATTTGCATCCCAGAGACTCCACTTTCTATGGAACAGACTCCCTCTCTAAGTCAAGCAGAGTACCTCATTAACCCTTTTTAAGTGCAACCTAGATAGCTGGATAGAAAACAGAAAATACACCCCTGGGATTCCGCCTGTGTCCCTGTTGGACAGGGGCATCGGGTGCTGACTTGCTGGAACATGGGCTAAATTCTTCACTAGGTTTGAAAGGGCCTCATTGCAAAAAGCCTAGTAAATTGCTATGTTCCTATGGTCCTAAAAGAAAGCCCTATACATTTGTTAATCAATTATGAAGAAGCAATGCAAGAAAATGACATTTCCCTAAAATGTGCAAAGGCAAAAAGATGTGCATTCAAAAATATGCATGCTGTTGAAAAAAAATGTGGATATAAACTATATGTAGGTTCTATTACAATGAAATGACTAGATGTAGTGACATTTGAAAATGCAGTCAAAGCAGCAAAATGGAAGTGCAAAGCCTTCTGTTGAAAATAATTAAATCAGATATTATGGGATTTAATTCTGATACTGTTGTAGAGTGTAATATCTTTTTACAAGACTTT
The DNA here is from genome assembly GCF_019279795.1 of Protopterus annectens. Classification (NCBI taxonomy): domain Eukaryota; kingdom Metazoa; phylum Chordata; order Ceratodontiformes; family Protopteridae; genus Protopterus; species Protopterus annectens. The sequence continues at coordinate 1,221,136,586 of NC_056732.1, forward strand.
TGATGTTATTGTTCAGTTTGGCACTGGACAGTATATAGCATTCGCAATGATAGCTTGAGATTAATATATGAATATTAATTTTAAGTCATATAGAAACACTGTAAAATCAGAGCACCATGTTATAAATATTTGGCTTATATCCCAATTTTAGATATTGCTAAACATGATACAGAAAAAAAATCTGAACTATTGTATGAGTCTAAGGTCAGAAGACAAGCAGGAATTGTGTGTGTGTGTGTGTGTGTGTGTGTGTGTGTGTGTGTGTGTGTGTGTGTGTGTGTGTGTGTGCGCGTGTGTGTGTGCGTGTGTGTGTGTGTGTATGTGTGTGTGTGTGTGTGTGTGTGTGTGTGTGTGTGTGTGTGTGTGTGTGTGTGTGTGTGTGTGTATATATCTATCTATATATATATATATATCTATATATATATATATATATATATATATATATATATATATATGTATATATACATATAGGATCCTACACATGCTTGACTAGCATATGTCCGAATCACAAAACATCGAGCACACATACACGAAAGCGCTTAACATCAACAAGTGCTTCCATGTATGTGTGCCTGTTTCATAGATCAGACTACAGTGCAGGTAAGGGAATATTCCCTTTTCCCCACTGAAGTGTGATCTCGGAGTGAGAATAATAAAGTAGGGGGTGTGGAGGGTGCAGGGGGACGAAACCCCGCTGCAGAAACGTAGATTTTTTTTTGAATTACACATACACAGAAGCACTTTTTAATGTTAAGCGCTTTCATGTATGTGTGTTCGATGTTTTGTGATTCGGACATATGCTAGTCGAGCATGTGTCCTAGACCCATATAAATATATATATATATATATATATATATATATATATATATATATATATATATACGCACGTGCGTGTGTTTATATATATATCTATATATATATATATATATATATATATATATATATATATATATATATATATATATATACATATATATATATATATATATATATATATATATATATATATATATATGCCAAAAAAGACACCAGGAACGAAGTTAATAGAAAAAACACAGTCCCAAGCAACAAGGAGCTCTATACGATATCCAATGATGGCAAAACCAAATAATATTGAATCCAAGTTAAAGTAACAACATACGAACTGCAGACAAGTTAGTAAAAAGCACTAAAATCCTTTAATGTAAAATGTAAGCGCTTTCACGGAACGTCAATCCACTTCTTCAAACATATTTACACTCACATACTGCAATATATACTCAGTCACTTGAATACATAATGAAGCAATAAATCTATTAAACAATTAGCTCCACAATTACTAACAAGTCTTCACAATTAAAAATTAAAAGCCATAGATACAAATACTAACGTAACCTCCTAGCTTTCAAATGAGGTTTTATAGAAACAGACTCATTTAGACCTCTGCCCCTATGAGCTCCAAGCCTGAAAATCCAATGTAACTCAGCTTGTTCAGTTTGATTGATTATGTCTCCCATGCGTATATTTTCTGCTTGCACACGTAAAACTTAAAGAAAAGTATGTTCAGCTCCCTCTTGTAAGGTATGCTTGGCCAGGGCACTATAATCATTCTTCCTGGTATAACAATAAATGTGGTCCCTAATGCGTTCACGCAAGGTCCTGTTGGTTTTACCAATGTAAAACCAAAAGCATGCTATACTGTGTGCCACATAGACCACATTTCTGGTGCCACAATTACTGTTGTTCCTCAATTCCCACAGACGCCCACTGTCTGGGTGTTTGAAGTAGCGTGATTCATCTATGTGAACACACTGTGCGCATTTGCCACACTTGGTGGTAGCCTCATAGATTCTACATTGGGAGGGGACGTTACCATCAATCAAATCTTTATAACACAGATTGTTTCAAATTCTTCATGTTACTGTACACAAAAGTAGGGTGATAATCTACAATGTCCTTGACCTTATCATCCACCATGAGAATGTTCCAGTTACTTATTATGGCATCCTTAACAATTGCAATGTTACTACTACAGGAAAGAACCAAGCATTCTTTTCTCACATAATTATTCCTCTCTATCTTAATTCGAGGACCCAGCCTATCTGAAAAATAGGGTTTCGCTCTAGTAGTCCTAAGGGTGTTTACATCCTGATATACCCTAGAAATTTCTTGATGATTATACCCTCTATTCAACAAACCTGCCTCAAGTTGTAAATATGTTCTGAAGCCAGAAGAAGTATATCTTCTTAATAAAGGTATGAGTTTTATACCTTGTAGTAACATGGATATTAGTCAAGCAGCGTTAGCTGTTAGGGTTTTTGTATGCAATGTAGCATTAAAATTGATGTATGGTGGTGACTCTATACCAAAAACAGAAACTTTCAAGAACAAAAGTACTTTTATGCCACACTTGCAAGCCAATCTTGATACATTTCTGAAGGCTGTGGAAAATAGACTGTATGACGATTTTAGTTCTATCAGAACTATCAACCATGCTAATTTAAATACTGAGGAACTTCAGGCTTTTCATAGTTTAAAGAATAATTTGGATATTATTGTGTGCCCTGCTGATAAAGGGGGCCCAGTGGTTGTGTTGGATTCACATTACTATGCAACAACTATGCAGCAAATGTTCAATGATGATGCATATGAAATTGTCCAGACCATTATTGTGTATGAGATACAAAACAATATCTGTAACGATTTATTTGAGTGTAAATGTTTGAATGTTCTTAGTGAAAAGTTGTTCAATTTTTTTGTGGTTCAATATCCTTTAATACCTACATTACATGGCCTACCTAAAGTTCATAAAAACTTGATGAAACCTGTTTTCAGGCCCATAGTCTCAGGATCTGGATGGCTTACTGAGCCTATGTCTATTTACTTGGACTATGAACTCAAGAAAGTTTTGAGCAACTATTTGTATGTACTCAAGGACACGGAACAATTTTTAACAGATCTTTTTACATGTGTTAGTAATTTAGATAGTTTAGATAATATTCTGTTAGTAACTATGGATGTTGTGTCCCTCTTTACCTGTATTCCAAATGCTGAAGGCTTGGAATATGTCAGAAGTTTGCTATTTGAATCCAAGCTTATGGATCATAGCAAGGTTGATTTTTTATGTCTCCTATTAGAGTTAGTTCTTGAGAGTAATATCTTTTTATTTCAGAACACATGTTATAAACAAAGAAAAGGAGTGGCTATGGGCACTAGTTGTGCTAATAGTTATGCTAATCTGGTTATGGTGGCCTGGGAGAGTGGATGCTTGAAGGAACAACCAAACATCATATTCTACAGAAGGTTTGTCGATGACCTTTTCTTCCTGTGGGAAGGTACAGGTGAAACACTTATGTCCTTTTTTGATCGGCTTAATAATACGGGATCATTCCTGAAGTTTACTATTGAGTACTCTGCAACAGCTGTTAACTATCTGGATGTAGAAGTATTTAGATCAGGGGCTACTCTTATGACTAGAGTGCATTGTAAGCCCTGCTATAGGCCAGCATATTTGTTTAGAACCAGCATGCATAACCCCAGTGTTTTTGAGAATATTATTAAGGGTCAAGCGATGAGACTCTCTAGATTATCCTGTGATGATGCACATTATAGGACTGAGCTTGAACAACTTGAGGCAGGTTTGTTGAATAAAGGGTATAATCATCAAGAAATTTCTAGGGTATATCAGGATGTAAACACCCTTAGGACTACTAGAGCGAAACCCTATTTTTCAGATAGGCTGGGTCCTCGAATTAAGATAGAGAGGAATAATTATGTGAGAAAAGAATGCTTGGTTCTTCCCTATAGTAGTAACATTGCAATTGTTAAGGATGCCATAATAAGTAACTGGAACATTCTCATGGTGGATGATAAGGTCAAGGACATTGTAGGTTATCACCCTACTTTTGTGTATAGTAACATGAAGAATTTGAAACAATCTCTATGTTATAAAGATTTGATTGATGGTAACGTCCCCTCCCAATGTAGAATCTATGAGGCTACCACCAAGTGTGGCAAATGCGCACAGTGTGTTCACATAGATGAATCACGCTACTTCAAACACCCAGACAGTGGACGTCTGTGGGAATTGAGGAACAACAGTAATTGTGGCACCAGAAATGTGGTCTATGTGGCACACTGTATAGCATGCTTTTTTTTATGTGGGTAAAGCCAACAGGACCCTGCGTGAACGCATTAGGGACCACATTTATTGTTATACCAGGAAGAATGATTATAGTGCCCTGGCCAAGCATACCTTACAAGAGGGAGCTGAACATACTTTTCTTTTTCAAATTTTACATGTGCAAGCAGAAAATATACGCATGGGAGACATAATCAATCAAACTGAACAAGCTGAGTTACATTGGATTTTCAGGCTTGGAGCTCATAGGGGCAGAGGTCTAAATGAGTCTGTTTCTATAAAACCTCATTTGAAAGCTAGGAGGTTACGTTAGTATTTGTATCTATGGCTTTTAATTTTTAATTGTGAAGACTTGTTAGTAATTGTGGAGCTAATTGTTTAATAGATTTATTGCTTCATTATGTATTCAAGTGACTGAGTATATATTGCAGTATGTGAGTTCATTGTAAATATGTCTGAAGAAGCGGATTGACTTTCCGTGAAAGCGCTTACATTTTACATTAAAGGATTTTAGTGCTTTTTACTAACTTGTCTGAAGTTCGTATATTGTTACGTTAACTTGGATTCAATATTATTTGGTTTTGCCATCATTGGATATCGTATAGAGCTCCTTGTTGCTTGGGACTGTGTTTTTTTATATATATATATATATATATATATATATATATATATATATATATATAATATACACACACACACACATTTTTTCACCAGGTAGGTGAACCACAGTTTAAAGACAGTACATATTTCACATTAAATATTATGTAAAGAGTTATAATTATATAAAATATATGTATATGCTTAGTAAGAAGCATATATTTGGAAAGATTCAAGTGAAGGCAAATACATACTGACTTACAGATAGGCATATAGTATATAGAAATGGATCTTCTACTTACAGATAGGTATATAATATATAGTAATTGATCTTCTACTTACAGATAGGTATATAGTATATAGAAATGGAGCTTCTACTTACAGATAGGTATATAGTATATAGAAATGGATCTTCTACTAATAGTTGATCGAAGGAAATATCAACATGTTTAGTGTTGACACTAGTCAACAAACATGGTACCATGCTACAGACCATGTTCTGAAGTTAATCTTCAGAACATACAACAAACACTAAAGTGTTTTGGTTTTGTTTTTTTTTTGCAGGAAGGCTAACACCAGTACACCTCCATGTGGGAGGCTGCTTCTCCCACACCCCATGCTAATTAATATAGACTAACTCTGAGATTGCACATTCCCAAGGGAAAGGGCTTATCCCCTTCCACATTGACTGTCAAACTCTCACAACTGTCGACCATTTGCATATGTTAACCAAAGTGGGTCAACAACACAGAGGATGACCACAGTAAAATTAATTTTATGCCAGAACACCTTTAGAAGTTTTTTTGTTGCTAAGGAAAACTAATATTACTAGAAAAAAAGGTTATGCATAATTAGAAGCATGGCCATTGAACCAGTATAGAGAAGAACATATCCTTTTACAATTTTTTATTACAGCCTGCTTAACTGTATGGCCCACAACTTATTCCAAACTAGAGAAGCACGTACATTTGTATACATCTTTGATATAGTCTTTACTGATCTCATCTATATTAAAATAATATGAAATGAGTAAATGAGATGAAAATAATTAATTTGGGTATTATAGGATTTAATTCTGGTACTGCTATAGAGTGCAATATCTTTTTACAAGATTCTTTTGTTTTGGGTCTGTTTGGCTCTGAACAAGCAGATGCCAACTAGAATGTCATCCAAGTTGCAGTCCTACAGGGACCTGTGGGTTAAAAACATTTACATGGAAACAAAAATATATTCAGAAAAAAAATTACTGTTAGCAATAGTGTGGGGATATGAGAAATGCCATAAATATGTCTATAGTAAAGAAAATCAGTTGGAAACAGGCCACAAGCTCTAGAAAATTGTATTCAGAAAAACCTTTCTCAAAACACCCCCACGAATGCAGAGGATATTATATAAAATACAGAAGTATGTAAATCATGCTGACCAGGAAAGGAACTACACATAGCAGATATGCAGAGAAGTTCATATTTACCAAAGAAGCATGAAAAAATGAAGAAGAGCTCCAGATTTGTTGGGTAATACCACATTTGTAAAAGAAGTAAAACTATAATAAATTCAGAATAATACTGAGACTGTCACTGACTTCAAAATGCAAAACAGCAAAAGCAAACACTCAGCAAAAAAAAAAAGAAAAAGAAAGAAATCATTAAATTCAGTCGTAATTGTTTTTTTAATATTATTTTATCAAAACTGTCTTATTTGTCTTATAGAAGAAATAAATTGCAGTTTTAAGATGGCACTTTCAGTGAAGTTTAAAGATGGCATTCCCATTCATTTGAGAAAACAAATTCTTGAGAGCATACAAATCACAGCTAAGGATGGAAAACTGAACAGAAACAGAAAGTGAATGCAACTGTTTCATCAGCTACGCCAGCTCAGGTAAAACCAGCTGTATAGAGATGTGCTATTTGTACTGCATACCACAGCAATATTCCTAAAGCAAAAAATTATAGTATGCAGAGTTCTAGATCATCCATGAGCAGAGATGTTTTCCTCTTCAGAGAAGCCATGCATTTAATTCTCAAGACTGGGGCTACAGCAAACAAAAGAAAGGCAGGACACTGCTATGTTGTCTTCGTTTAATAAAACACAATAAAATCCAGAGGTGAGCGCTTTCGGGATAACACCCTTCTTCAGACATTTTAAAAGTTCAAATCACTTGTTTAAATATATCACAATTAATGACACAACATTAAAACAGCCAATCAAACATTAATAAAAAATTAATAAAAAACACGCCTCCTCTGTAAAGCTGGTTTTAAAGGGACCAGATCATTAAGACCTGGTTCCCTATGTGCCTGCAACTCTATAATCCAGCGTGATTCAAGGGATTCAGTAAGGGTTTTTATATCTCCTCCTCGGGTACTCAATACAACATTAGCCACTGCTCTAAACAAAAAAGAATGTGAAGGATGAACCTCAATATGTTTATACAGGGCGTTGTGGACATCCTTGTTCCTAATAGAACATAAATGTTGTAATATCCTAACCTTAAACATTTTATTTGTCATGCCCACATAAAAACAAGTGCATTGAGTACACTCCGCTATATACACTATATTAGAGGTTTTACAAGTGGCTCTACTTTTGAATTCAAATATCCTGCCACTAACAGGATGTGTGAAAATGTTATTACTTTTATGAATATGTGAACAAGCTTTACAGTTACCACAAGGAAAGCTGCCCATCTTAAAGGTGACCTGCCTATAATCCATCAAGTTCTTTTCACCACACAACAAGTCCTTGAGGTTTTTATTACGTCTATAGCCATAGTTAGGAACAGGCCCTACTATTTCCCTCAAATTTTTATCACTTCTAAGAATGTTCCAGTTTTTGTTCACTATTCCTCTTATATCATTTATATTACTACTATAAGTAAAATATATTTTACTTATAGTAGTAATATAAATGATATAAGAGGAATAGTGAACAAAAACTGGAACATTCTTAGAAGTGATAAAAAATTGAGGGAAATAGTAGGGCCTGTTCCTAGCTATGGCTATAGATGTAATAAAAACCTCAAGGACTTGTTGTTTGGTGAAAAGAACTTGATGGATTATAGGCAGGCCACCTTTAAGATGGGCAGCTTTCCTTGTGGTAACTGTAAAGCTTGTTCACATATTCATAAAAGTAATAACATTTTCACACATCCTGTTAGTGGCAGGATATTTGAATTCAAAAGTAGAGCCACTTGTAAAACCTCTAATATAGTGTATATAGCGGAGTCTACTCAATGCGCTTGTTTTTATGTGGGCATGACAAATAAAATGTTTAAGGTTAGGATATTACAACATTTATGTTCTATTAGGAACAAGGATGTCCACAACGCCCTGTATAAACATATTGAGGTTCATCCTTCACATTCTTTTTTGTTTAGAGCAGTGGCTAATGTTGTATTGAGTACCCGAGGAGGGGATATAAAAACCCTTACTGAATCCCTTGAATCACGCTGGATTATAGAGTTGCAGGCACATAGGGAACCAGGTCTTAATGATCTGGTCCCTTTAAAACCAGCTTTACAGAGGAGGCGTGTTTTTTATTAATTTTTTTATTAATGTTTGATTGGCTATTTTAATGTTGTGTCATTAATTGTGATATATTTAAACAAGTGATTTGAACTTTTAAAATGTCTGAAGAAGGGTGTTATCCCGAAAGCGCTCACCTCTGGATTTTATTGTGTTTTATTAAACGAAGACAACATAGCAGTGTCCTGCCTTTCTTTTGTTTGCTGATTCCTGTGTTTGCTAGGAGGACTTTGGTACTGGTACGGTGATTTTGTTTTAAGACTGGGGCTACCTGAGATTTTCATATCTAACAATTATCCACAATGCACAAGACAGAAATTCCACACAATCCAAATTCAAGCAGTCTACAAGGGAGCCGACCTTTGTAGCAGTACAGAGGATCTGGAAGTGTTCCTCCATGTATTAATAGTACAGAGCTCTCTAACCTTACCCAGTGCAGGGACAGAAAACTGGCAGGTGTTAGACACAGTTGAGAAACTCAAGTCCCTGTCAATGAAGAGAGCAGGCTCTTTTTTGCATACCTTTTCATATTTTTCAACTTCTTGACAGGTGGCCAGGTGGAAATGCAAGTAGTTTAGATAATTACCACCTCCAAACAGACTGTAGCATATATCAACAGACAGCTGTTTTGCAGGCTGTGGAAACAGAATCAGGATTCTATCAAGCATCCATGGAATCTTCCTTGAATGCTGACTCCAAGGGAAGGATTACCCCAACTTTCTTCTCAGAGAAACAGATGGGAAAATGTGAAAGGATTATGAGAATAATGCATGCTGGACTTCAGCATCTGTAAGATATTAACAAGCAAAAAGCCATCTGTGGTTAACTATACGGGAGCACTCAGCTTTGACTGCTTCAGATACAAAGACCTCCCATATTATCAGTGTCCCAAAAAGGACTTGAGAGAAAGGAAGGAGTTATCCTTTAGTAAGAGCCTCATGCAATGAATTGCTTGGGGATTTGAGTGAGGCAAATATGTGAGTGGCACTTTTGACAAGCAAATGGGCTTTTACCCATGGATGACTGCATAACAAATAATTATTTATTTATTTTTATTTATTTTAAGTTTGATGACCGGGGAACCATAAAGAGTCTGATTTCAGTTGGGGCCCATGGAGAAAAGCTCCAAATTATTGCAAGTTACAGGTTACAAAAGAGTAACAAAGATTCATACAGAACAATTAAACATTTGCAGAAGAATAATATATTACGTAATATGCACTTAGTTAACATTTAAAACATATGGTTAAGCTGAGTATTTACAGAAAAGACATTTCTAGACATTATGTAGGGGAGAGGGCTGCACTAGAACCAGCAATTGGATTATACTGTTGACTATAAGGGTGAGATTGCATATCAACCCCTCAAGTTTCTGAAATTAATCAGACAAGCCTTTGGTGCCCTTCACCTGAGCTTCAGATCCTGCTGTTGAATCATCTAAAAGTCTCTCCTCATCTGGGAATAACTAATCTGAGTTAGTCTGGAAGGATAATCCAGGAGAAGAGGCCTCTATCCAAGTTCTGCACTTGTCTCTTCGAGGAAATGTATGGTGTTACCACCTCAGAGTACACCTCCCTGTGTGGATGCCAGGGTTATTCATCCTCCAGCTCTCTAATCCCCTATAGTAACAGGTTATCACCATGGGCTCTAAGCATTGCTAGCAGAGTGATGCCCATGCCTGCAAAAAACAAGTGACAACCCTCAGTACAGACATACTCCAAGAATGGCTGGTAATGATTATTCCTTTGAACAAAGCTGCCTTTGCAGAGATGCCTAGTGATAGGCGACTCTATAGTCAGGCAAACTGATGTCCCACTAACTAGGCTGGGCAAGGAGAAGGTTACAGTTAGCTCCCTGATTGGGTGGGGGGGGGCATTTTCAGGGCAGGACTGTCCAGGGCACTTGGCAACCCCTAGAATACCACCTGCATATAAATGTCTTGGAGATGAGAGTGGTACTTTTAGCGTTGCAAGCTCTTCAGGACCCTCTACTTATCGGGACTATTGCAATTCAAACAGACAATATGTCTGTAGTGTGGTACATCAACAAGTAAGGCGGAACCAGATACTACCCCTTATGTCGAGAAGCACTCAGACTCTGGCAGTGGGTGATCTCTTCCCAACGGTTTCTGATAGCAACGCACATCCCCGGGAAGTCCAACATCA
>NC_056732.1:1221147491-1221214991 GCF_019279795.1 Protopterus annectens
CCGACTTTCATAAGCCCGATTTTATAGTTTGACAAAATGTAAACCAACCATTTTTTTGGTTTACATTTCTTCATGCTTATGCTACACCTGCACCAACTTCATGACCAATTTGCTATATACCTACATTTGCATGCTACACTGCTGCATGTTGCAGAGTAGTGCTAGCATACATCGCTTGGGAGCTGCAAGAGTCACTGGCATCTGCACACTGGTAGTGCACATGGAAACAACTCGTGCCTGAATCGGCCAAGGCTGCGGCCATATTTGGCTTAGATCACTCGACTTCTCATCTCAAAGCTTCTGGGCGCCAAGCTTCATGAATCCCGTGGATCATGTTCTGATGGAAGCATATTACAGTAATTGCAAATTAGTAACTGTTGTTGAATCCCACACTGACACAAACGTTCTCCAGGCGGGGCTGACACAGACAAACAACTGGTGTCAGAGCCATGGACTAAAACTAAATGCCAAGAATTGCATAATAGTATCCTTTGGGAAGTCATCCATCCCTGGTAACTATCATATTGACAAAACACCCCTTAGAGTTAACCAAGTAGTCAGGGACTTAGGGACACATATAGATAGCAAGCTAGCCTTTGATCATCACATGTCTGCAGTGGTGAGAAAATAATTTTTTACTGTGCAACTTATAAACAAAGTTATGGCATCTAAGTCCAAGGAAGTCATTGTTCCACTGTATTTAGCATTCATCAGACTTATCATTGAGTACAATGCCCCCTTTGGTATGTACTGAACCAGGTATATCCAACAACTGGAATGTCAACAGAGGTTCCTCACTAAAAGAATACAGGGCATAAGTAATATGTCCTGTGCAACTGCCTCAAGGCCCTATCCCTGTATTCTGTCTCCTACAGGTTTTTGAGGGGAGATCTATGCCTGGCATACAGGGTATTGTCAGACCCCATTCTGATGGAGCTCCTGCTTATCCACAAAACAAACAGTACCAGAATTACCCATTCTAAAGACTTAACCTTGCCTGTGATATAAATAGGACCTGCTGGAGAGATAGGTAGGTATGTATCACAGAGAATACCCCATCTATGGAACAGGCTCCCCATTCATGTGAGGCAGAGTTCCTCCCTAATCCAATTCAAGTGCAACTTGGACAATTGGATGGGAAACTGGAAATTGATCCCTGGTTTGGCACCTATGTCTCTAATGCAAACAGGTAACCTGTAAATGGTTCATCTTCCAGGCCCATGATTACACTTATCAAGGTTATCAGAACTTGTCAGAAATTTGGGATGCATGTCTAGGCTTAGAAAGGCCCTTGTGGTCGTTAGCTTAGTAAACACCTATGAACCTATAATGTGACAGAGTAACATGAAAATGAGTCTACTTTATGTGCTTGAAACACGAAAAACCTGAATCCAAGTAGTGTGACACATAAATACTAAAACTTCGGAATACGTTGAACGCATTTCTACAAAGCATAGAAATTTAAAACCTCGGATCCATCATAGTCGACCCAACCTACCCACCAAGCAACACACCAATACTCTACCCAAACACAATAAAAAACACACGGGCACACTGAATTCAAAACCCTACTTCTAACCCTAAATTAAAGCACCACAACCCTACTGCTAACCCTACACTCAAACCCCACACATATTAAACTATCTATGCACTATCCTTAACCCTCCCTAACCCTAAGGTCCGTAACTACACGACACTTCCCCACGGGAGCTATAACCAAACAAACTAAATAGTCCACACACATACACTTAACAAAACCCTACACTAAACCTTACATACATTACCTACACAAATCCTTACATACACTACCTACTTATGCACTTATCTTAACCCCTCCCTAACCCTAAGGTCCTTATATATCCCACGCTTACCTTACGGAGCTATACCTCAAGAGATCGGGAAGGCCAACCCTATGCTAATCTGGATATTTCCACTCTCTCAGTTTCCTTGCTTCGCTTCCATTGTATTCAAGCGTTCACTCTTTACATGTCGTGCTATTTGGATTCGGGTTTTTTCAGCTTTCGAGCGCATAAAGTAGACCCTTTTAAAACGTAATATGCTGAAATTCCTGGATACTGTTTGCTTGGTTAAATAAATCTGAATGAGCAGGGCAAAACGTGATATGTTTTCTTACTAATTAAGTCCATTAAGGAAATATTAACAAAGAAACTTAAACATTTTATTTATCATTTATTTATTTATTTGCAGTTTGATTACCGGGGAAGTCCACTGGGCCAAATTGACCCATTTTCAGTGGAGGCCCGGGGAGAAAAGCTCCAAGATGCATTATACAATTTAGATACAACTGATAGTTAATATTAAAGATAATATTATGTAGAGTGGTTACTCATAAATGCATTCAATATCATGCATAGTTAACAAATTCATTAAGCTTGAAGGTAGGGATCACACAATTTCATTTGAGGAATATTAGAAATGCAGAGCTAATTCTACATGTAACAAATGCCTCCTAACTTTTCACATTTGGAATTCAATGTCAAAAGTTTAATGTGCTTCAAATCTCTCTCTCTCTCTCTCTCTCTCTATATATATATATATATATATATATATATTTATATGGTTGCAGTTGAGAAGAGCAAAACTCACACAAGTGAATGCTTTTTACTGCAAATGTTTTTTTTTTAATGGAGTTTCTGTTGCAGTCTTTTGCATGGGATCACATTGCAGTGGAATAAGGGAATGTGCCTTTCTACCACTGTTGTGCAATTGTGGAGTCTGTATATATAATTAGCAGGAGGGCTGGAGGTGCAGGGGGACTTGCCCCACTGCAAAAAAAAAAAAAAATCATTTTAGAATTTTTTTATTTTATTGATCACTTCAGATTCAGTCTAACATTATCACTCCTTTGATGTTTGCTCTTGTGAATATTCAATATTTCGTAAGGCATTTATATATGCGTGCACATATATCACACAGTATTTAGATCAAACAACAAAGGTTGAAGCTCACAAGATCAAGCAATAAAGGTTAAAATATGGAAGATCAAAGCCATTTGCTACCACCTTCTTTACATGCACTAAAAAGCCAGTAGCGTGTTGTACGAGACTGTGGCACAGTGACGGCTGTTCTTCCCTTTCCTCACTGAAGTGTGATCTTGTAGTTATGTATCATTAGTAGGGGGGTGGGGGGCAGAGCATATCTCTCAAACTCTTAGAGCAAGAAATCTGGACAAAGCCATAAGGAAAAGTGGGAGAAAGGCCCCAAAATAGGGACACTTCTAAAATATTGATCTTACAAACTTAGAAAGTTGCTGGAATAACAGTTTTTGCATTAGCATTTTCAGCAACTCATATGTCTGCCATTATTTCTCAACTTCAATCCTGAATGATTTGCCAATGATTTGCCCAAAAACTGTAATTATATGAGAAACAGACCAAAAATATGAGGCAAAAGTCTGTGCAATCTTTGAAAATCTGTACAGTTGAGGGGTATGAGAGCAGAGACGCTTGCCTCATGCATAGAAGTTGTTTGTTGTGTATTTGACTTTCTATGTTTTGACTATTTTTCATTAATCTTACCCAATTCAAGTGTAACTTGAAAAACTGGATGGGGAACAGGAAATTCATCCCCGGTTTGGCACCTATGTCTCTAATAGACACAAGCAGCCTGTAAATGTTTAATCTCCCAAGCCCCTGCTTACATTTATCAAGGGTATCAGAACTTGTCAGAGATTTGGGATGCATGGCTAGACTTAAAAAGGCCCTTGTGGTCATTAACCTAGTAAGCATCAATGAACCTGTGAACCTAAGAACTGTCAGTGATGACTCGTATAACGGTTCTACTGTCATCCATTAAATGCAAGTTGCTCTACTGCAGTTACTGTTTCATGATATCAAACAAACTAAGTACAACATCTGTATATGAATTTTGGAGAAACACTGATACACGTGTTTTTACTTATACCCTGTTACTGAAAAAATCTACAGAAAACTGGAATCTACTTCATGACCTAAAACACTAAGAAAAGAAGAAAGCTACATAGCTTCCATGTCAAAATTAAAAAGAAAACAAGCTACATGTATGTTCTTGTCTGGTAGAGATAAAATAAATATGAAGCTGCAAACAAATCCCTGAAGAGACTGAAAATAGGAACAAATGTTTTTAAATTGTAGGTATAGCCAGACAAAAATAATCTTTCAATTTTCTGCAGAAATGTGAGATACTACTCCAAAATAAGTTTAAAAAAACAGAGATTGACAAGAATGATGGAAAAATATAAGTACATTATCAAAGAGACTTTGTAAAATCTGTAGACTTCATTGAACTGCACATGGTCATTTGTTTTTTTTTTTTGTGCTAAAAAGAAGATGTAAGAAGTATGTCCCCTTTCTTTAAATTATTGGTGCCACTAGTATGTTGGTCATGTACTTTGGTTTTCTATGTGCTAGACAGAAATAGGGCTGCAGTGGTACAGTGGTTAGCATTGTTGCCTCACAGCAAGAGGTTCTCCTGTTCGATTCTTGGCTGGAACACCTTCTGTGTGGAATCTGCATGTCCTCCCCACAGTCGAGTGATGTTTAAAGACATGCAGGTAGGTGCATATGTGAATGAGTGTGCCTTCTTTGAAGGTTGGGTATCGGGCTGGAAACTCGGCACCATAAAAATCAACTGCCAATCATTAGCAGATTGGAGTTCAGCTGTGGCAACCCCTAACCGAGAAAAGCTGAAAGAGACAGCTTCAGAAATCATGTGTGATGAGCAGGGGCGGCTCGTGGCATCGGACTGCCGGACTGCAGCCCCCTCAGCTAAAAAGAAGAAAATAAAAAAAAAAAAAAACCTTTTGTTGTATGACAGTAGCAGATGTTTTTTTTTTTTTTGTTTAAATGCGAAATTCGAGTCCGCGACTCGGAAGTACGCGCATGCGCACTTTAACCACCCTCGGGCGCGGTTTAAATAAAGACTTTTTTTTGTTTTTGCTGCAGTCTGGTGAGGACATTGAGGCATCAGTGTGATGCCCAGCAGTCTATGCGGTTCCAAACCGCATAGAACTGAAAGGGGTTCGGACTGCAACGTCCTCAGGCAGTGCAGGCACGTACATGACGTGCCAGGCCTAAAATGCTGCTGATTGGTTGTCGCTCTCTTCCTGGGCTTTATGTGCTGGGAAAAGAGAGAGAATCAATCAGTTAGAAGACAGTGTGGACTGATTGAGTCAATCGTAAGGGAAGGATTCATTTGGAATTGGATTTCTATTTTTTTTTTTTTTTTTTTGGGCAGCCTATATTTTGTCAGCTCAGCTGTAGCCTGTGCTGAAGAAGATAGAAGAACAAGAACTGAAGAAAGAAGTAGGGATTAGAAGAAGAAGAAGAAGAACAGAGGAGAGTAAGAGAAGAGTATAGTACACTACACTACAGAGAGTTTTCTTCTTGGTGGTAATGTATATTATTTTTTATTGTCCTAGCCAACTGCATCTTTTATTTCTAACTGTCAATTTGTTTATATCTGAATGAACATAAATGTGTTCATGATACATAGATTAATTCTTTATCTGACAGCTGCCATGAACATTACTGTGTAGACTCTTCAAGCAAATAAAAACAGTGAAGAGTCTACAGTAATGTTCATGGCAGCTGTGAGCTGTCAGGATTAAATGAAATTATCTATAGATATAGACTTGTGTGTAAGCAAAGTTAAAAAACACTGATTTGCTTACACACAAGGCAATGCATGCTGTTAATAAAATGACTGAAGTGTGTAACCAAAACTGTTTTGTTGCATGCTTTAAAACAGAGGCCTGAAGTAAAAAGAAAACCACTTGGGTTAACTAAAAAACAGAGGAAAGTTATGCAACTGAAGTGTGTGTGTGTGTGTGTGTGTGTGTGTGTGTGTGTGTGTGTGTGTGTGTGTGTGTGTGTGTGTGTGTGTATAATGCCCCAGTTTACAAATGGTGGTGGGTAGAGATACTCAGGCCTGTACCTTGTATAGTGGTGTTAAGGACCTGAATTCCCTACCCACCACCATTTGTAAAAAAAAAAAAAACTGCAGATTTTTGCCTCATATTTTATCTGATCTGTTCCTCATAATATCTGTGGTTTCTAAATATTGCAATGCTTGATATTTGATGGTACACTGGTAGCATTGCTGCTGTACAGCTGCAGGTTCCTGGGTTTGATTCTTGGCTGGGGTGCCTTCTGTGTGGGGTCTGCATCGTCTCCCTGTGTTTGTGTGGGTTTGCTTTTGTGTCCTCCCATATTATAAAGACATGTCTGCATTATTTCTTCCTGGGCCTCTGCTGAAAAATTGTTTTTGTTCCAAGTCAGATTGTCCTGATTAACAAATGTTAAATAAAATTGACAGGCATTTGAATTTCAGACTTCAGGTTTATGAATGCTTAATTCCTTACATATTTGATGGTGCAGTGGTAGCATTATTGCCTCACAGCTATAGGTTTTCTGGTTTGATTCTTGGCTGGGGTGCCTTCTGTGTGGATTCTGCATCTTATCCCTGTGTTTGTGTGGATTTGCTCTGGTGTCCTGCCGTTTTACAAAGACATGTGTCTGCAGTATTTCTCCCTGGGCCTCTGCTGAAAATTGTTTTTGTTCCATCAGAAGTAAAACTGACAGGCATTTGAATTTCAGACTTCATATTCTTCAGAAAATACATAGTAACACTTTTGGGACTGTATTGCCCCATTATTGGCTTTGTCCAGATTTTTTGTGCTAAGGTTGACAACTATGGCAATAACTGAATTCACTGAATATGCCTGAGGGCTGTATTCCCTCATTACTGGTTTGTCCAGGTGTTTTGTGCTAAGAGGTTGACAGCTATAGTGAGAACTGAATTCATTAAATGATAGCCATTTAAGTTTCAGTCTTCCTCTCTTTCACAAAGCAGCTGATTTGGCATAGTGGTATGTTGCTCTGACTGTTTTGCACAGGGACCTTGGCAGTAAAATGTATGGTGGTAACACAGCATTTTTCTTTCACAAAGCAGGTGATTTGGCATAGTAGTATGTTGCTATGACTCTTTTGCACAGGGACCTTGGCAGTAAAATGTATGGTGGTAACACAGCATTTTATTCTAGCAACTTTTCCAAGATTATACAAGCAATGTTTAATGTGTCCCTGGTTTTTGGCTGTTTGACCCCCCCCCCCAATAAATTTGGCTTTTTCCAGATTTCTTGTGCTGCGAAATTGAGATGCAGTTGAGTATTGAGTAGATTTTACTAGCAGCTGAGAGCTGCAGGAGAATAGAAGGTTAGTGCTGCTTGCATTGTTAATAGCACAACAGGTTGTGTACTTGCTTTTGATGCAGAAGGTTGTTGGTTCTACTCCCACAAGGGGTGAATGCTGCCATACTGAAAAACTTAAGATACTAACTATGAGCCTGTTATCAGTTTGTCATCCATTCATTACTTATTGCAATATTACTAGCTTATTTTTAATGTAATATAGGCAATTTATTCCTCAGGGGCATCAGACACTTTATTTTTCGATGAAACCATGAAATATAAAGGTGTTTGCTAGCAGCAACATCTTCATTAGTTACAGATTTATTTAATGTGGAATTTAGATACATTTTTTACTTCTTCAGAGATTGTGCATATTTACTGATAATGGTGGACTGCAGAATTGTGCATATTTACTGATAATGGTGGACTGTAGAAGTTTGAGTAGACTTTTATGATGGGAATGTTCTGAATTGGGCAGTTTTGTCATTATTGGTGCATACGATTTGTTTCATTGTTTACTGGAAAAATGTTCAAAACAATAGGAAGGTGCATCAAAGAGCACATGTATGTTTCATATGCAAGGGGCCTATGATTTGAAAACAGCCCAGAATTAATCTTTTCTGCCACTGGTAAAATATATTTTCTTTGAATGTGGGTTTCAATGCTGTTTCAATGAATGTGAGTTTCAAGGGCAGAGACGTTTTAATGCTAAGTTTGTTTAGCAGATGTCTTAGTGTTTGTGCTGTAAAATGCAAAATAAAACTTTCAAATGAAGTCCAAATCATCATAGAAATAAATCAGTATGCACATTAGTGTTTATGATAAATGGAGTGAAATAGCCAAGTAATGGATCACTGGAATGGCTGCAGGGGGAGGCTCCATTCGACCATGATTTTGTGAGGGGGAAGGGCGGCAAACAGACAGCCCCAGCTGAACTATACCTCCCAACTGTCCAGATTCTCAAAGAATGAATAGATTTTTGCTTCTTATTTTTGGTTTGTTCCTCATAAAATTTGTGTTTTTCTGGCAAATCATTTAGGAATTAAGTCACTAAACAATGACACACCAAGTTTCAGACTTCATAACCTTCAGAAAAATGCATGCTAAAGTAAGACCTGTTGTTCTATCAACTGTCTCAGTTTATACAAGAGCAATTTTTAATACTGTTTATATGTTCCCCCAATATATTTGGCCTTGTCCAAATTTATTGCATTAACAGGTTGAGAGGTGCATGCAAATAAATTGCTTTATAGAATTAAGCATAGCCAAACCTCTCAACTGTCCCTGATTTTGGCTCAAAATGTTGCTCTTCCCCTAATAATCCCACTGCAAAATAGCAATTTTGGAAGAAAACATGGAGGGTTTACAATTAAGAAATAACTGTAATAATTAGAGTTATAGATTACTTTTATTTCAGAAATGCATGTAGATTCTTTTATTTTGTCAGCTGCTCAAGTTAGCAGTACTAATATAAAAGTGTCCCTTCTTTGACAGGTTCCCAGCAGTATTGTGTGGCTATTTTATATTTTTACATCACATTTTTGGTCAATTTTTCATAAAATTGTGGGGTTTTTTGGCAAATTAGTGACAAATCATTAAAGACTGAAGTTAGAAAATAATGACAGACATTTGAGTTTCAGATTTCATACCATTCAGAAAATTCATACTAATGCAAGACCTATTCTATTATCTTTCTAAGTTTATAAGAGCAATATTTTAAAAATTGTCCTTATTTTTGGGCCTTTGTCCCACTTCTTTGTATGGCTTTGTCCAGATTTCTTGCTCTGAGGTTGAGAGGTATGACAAATGCCAGGGTCATCACAGTCAGCCAGAGACATTTCAAATTGTGACATACTTGTTGCACCCCACTCCCCCATGTAGTGACTCTGGATGTGTTGAAGCAAGGCAAGGAGTAGCTATGCAGTGTAAATGTACAGGACCCCCCCCCCCCATCCAAGGTAGACACAAGTACTACAGTGGCTTTTCATCTGTCCTTGATATTTGCAGAATGGTCTGGTTTCTGTCATTTTTTTGTATTGTTGATTTATGCTTATTACTCAAAGTGCCTGTTGCTCTGTGTTTAAGTAGCAATACTTTAATGGCCATCAGGTAAGCTTGGCTGAGATTGTAAGATGCAAGTAAGCTTTAATAAGCATACTGTTAAAGAATTGTCAACATTGAAAGGCTTTCTTTTGTTACCATGTAGAGAATACTTAACTAGATAATGTATAAGCCTTTGGTATTGAAATGCATATGACAGTATTTGTAATTAGGGACAGGATTACATTATTTTAAGAAGCTTATTGCACTTGGAAACTTCCGTCATCTCTGCAGGCTTTACCCATAAACTAAACAGAATGCCAATCGTGTGGTCCATAACCTGTACAGTAATCCTTTTAAGCAATGTATCTTGAGCTTATTTCTGGTTTGCTTTTCATTTTTTACTTTGATCATGTTTTCCCTATGAAACAAGTAGATAGTTGTCAGGCAGCAGGTCTTTTTTTGGATAAGGAACATTTTTACAAGTGGGGGCATCAGAGATTTCTACTTTCAGCATGTTACTTGGTACTTTAATAAAGCTGAATATAAATTAAAACTGCAGTGCAAGAAGTGGTTTGAGTTTGAGTGCTGCTTGTTTTTCTTATACTTGATTTTGACTGGCATTCCATTAATGTATTTAAAAAAGAAATTTATTTTTTCATGCCTCACAACCTTTTTGTTTCCATATAGATATTAAGTAAGCTGTCATGCAGCCAATGCATTGAAATATTTTTATTCTTCTACACTTCATTTTGTCTTGATTGGACTCCTCGTAATGACGGTTTGGCACCCATGGCAGTGTATTTAGTTAGTTTTTGTGGTTTTGAGCATAGCTCCTCCCCCTTTCTAGTTGGCCACACCCCTTCCCATTGACCACACCCATTTCAGCTGTCTCCTGCAGCCCCCCTTTGATTTGAAGTCACCAGCCGCCACTGGTGATGAGGGAGATTAAGAAAACTGTGTGATGGCATAAATCAAGCCTGAGAAATAGGAACATCCTGAAATAGGTGCATTATGTTCGGGTATATATCAGGCCTGAAAATAGAAATGTTTCTCTAAAACAGAAGCAGTTGAGAGGTCTGACAAGCAGTGCAATTAGCTTAGTAAGAATAACAACAGTATTATACACAGTAAGCAATGTCTTTCTATGATCACTGATATGAAATCACAAATGGATTCCCGGATGATTTACAGAATCATCCCAGCAATAAAATATTGTAGATCCTGGGCATTCAGAATCACCTGATGTTCATAGGGATCATTTGCATATATCCCATGTGCCTCTGATAAAAGAGGTGTGGGTGGTCACTCAGTGGAAGTTCTAGCTTTGCTGGAGTTTTTATTTTGTTTTTACTGATTGGTTTTTCAGTGACCTTCTCGCTCATTGTTTTAGTTTGTTGTTTGGGATATTTTTTGCAGTGACCCTAATGATAATGGACATCAGCTGGGTATAACAGCTCTATGTTTCTAATTCTTAGTCAAATTCTCTGCTTGTGTTGTGCTGATGAGGTTATAGCAAGGCTGAAGTATTTATGTCAGCAATTAGTGGGGTTTTGCTTTATTGACCTGAAATTGTCCATTGAAGCAAGTTATGGACATTCAGAATTGCCAGTTATCATTTGCATATATCCCATGTGCTATAGATAGAAGAGGTTTGGGAGGTCATTCAGTGGAAGTTTTAGCTTTGCTGGAGTTTTCATTTTGTTTTTATAGATTCTGGAGCTTGGAAGAAATACTTAGAGAAGAAAAATATTTTGCCTTGAGGTAACTTAGGTAAGTAAATTTTCAGGTTAAGTAAATGAAGAGAGACTTCAATGCATTAGCAAGGGGGGTTGGGGTCCAACAATGGTAACAACAGCTGCCTGCCCAAGCAAAATCTAACTTGAATTAAGTCATATCTCATAGAAAAATATTAGGGAAAACAGTGGATGATAATCTTAAACTTGTGCTGCATATACAAAATTGCATAAAAATCACCAAAAATTAGGAATGCTTTATAGAGCCAAACACGTTCTCACCAATGCAACTAAAACTACACTTGCTACTACTTAACTCTTTCCCTGACTATTTTATGGCTTTCCCATGCTTACTAGCTACCAGACAATACACAAAAAGCAAAATTTTGAAAAATGCTATAAAAATGCCTAAATTTGCAGCAAATACCCCCATTGAGAACCCACCACTGTATAGCACTAAAAAAACTAAATTGATTAGAATTGTCCCATCAACTAGCATATACACAGCTTCTTACCACTTATAATTATCCAACATCCATCTTTTTGTCCGGCACCAAATATCATTACACAGCTATGTTCCAACATGTTCAGTACAATCTAGTGACCAAAAACTCCTTTCTGTCCATAAACCTATCAAATTTCCTGGGCAAGGCCTGCACTCACATCATGTTGCTAAGCCCTGGAACTCCTTACCTGCATTCATCTGGTCAACCCCCTCCCTCTAATCCTTTAAACTATTCTGAAGGACTTCCTATCAAAAATCTGTATCTGTTTTTTCTCAATCCCAAGATATCCCTAAATATGAACAAGTACCTAGTCATACCTCGCACTTCCTTACTTCCCTTTCTTCACTCACTTCCTTACTTCAAGCAATTTCTGTCCACTGCCTCTATTTAAATATGTCATAACCCTGTTTTTTTCCTCCCACTTCATATTACAATTCTTGTTTGTGTTATACAAATCACCTTTAATTTCTCTATACTGGCAGAACATTTCTTAATATTAAATCTCTGTCATATAAGTCATATGTATTCTTAACAAATATATTCACATTATGTCAAATTTTGTATAATTATTTAAACTGTAGATGTTTTCTGTATTATTTTTGAAGATTGCAAAATTGCTATTCTTAAATGTTTTTAGAGCTTTTCTCTCTGGGTCTCCACTGTAAATGAGCACCTACCCAGTCAAACTTTCCCAGTAATCAAATGTCAGTCAATAAATAAATAAATAATTGGAGGTTGCAGTAATAGAAATGGTGGGGCACAGTCCTTGATAAGTGAGATGCTACCATAGTAATCTATTGCACTTTTTTCTGTGTCTCTTAAGTAAAGGTACCAGGACAAACAACATTTTCTCAGTACTACAATCTTTTATCATTGCCGCTGCCAGCTGATGTTTCTCTTTGTAGTGGATCACAGCAACTCTGTGTGTACAGTCTACAATCAATGCAACAGACATTCCTTCTCTCAAACCATCTTGTGTATCCATTCTTGTTGAAGTATGCAAGAATGCCTCAGGAGTCTGTGATCCTTCTGCAATGATGTATGGTAGTGGAATTTGTGATCATCTCAGACTATCCCACGCTAGTTCCAATAGAACAATAAAACAAAGATAAGAAGTAGATCAGTGAAGAGAGCACAAGTCAAAGATTGCCCTTTGCATAATGCATTTTATTGGGGTCTATATCATATTGTCGAATCACATTTCAGTGAATGCATCTTTGTTGAACAACTAATAATTGATCAAACTATTTGGCGAACAAACTTTTAAGCAAAAACGTACCTAGGGCAAAGTGACAGTAGTCTCCCTTAGTGACCATGCGAAAAAACATATAACAAAACACCAATGCAGTTGGGTGGCTGCACCCCCACACCCCCCTTAACTAAATATACCAACTCTGAGATCTCACTACATTGGAGAAAAGGGCAAATTTCTGATAGAGCCCAACTGTCACCTTGCCATAGGAATCTTTTCACTGAAAATGTCCATTTGATGATTTTACATTCAATCTTTAGTTGTTTGACAAAGAGGCATTC
This sequence comes from Protopterus annectens, assembly GCF_019279795.1. Taxonomy (NCBI): domain Eukaryota; kingdom Metazoa; phylum Chordata; order Ceratodontiformes; family Protopteridae; genus Protopterus; species Protopterus annectens. The sequence goes on from NC_056732.1 coordinate 1,221,160,496, forward strand.
ACTGAAATGTGAGTCAACAATATGATATATACCATTTTATTGCACTGTAGCCTTTATGACAGATTGTCGATGTAGTGTGGAAGTGTAAATCTGTTTGACTGTACAGTATAATTACTGTTTGAGCATGGCTGCACAGAGGTATGGCTGCATTCATTTTCTATTTCTCATAGGTACATAGGCTCATAGATATATACTAGGTTAATGACCACAGAGACCCTTATAAGCCTAACCATGCAATGCAAATGCAACCCTCAATTTTGATTTATATAGGAGGTGATTTCCTGACTGCCTCTGTCCATTAGAGACATAGGCACCAGACCAGAGGTAAATTTCTGATTATGCATCCATTGGCCCAAGTTGCATTTAAATAGGTATAGGTAAGAACTCTGCTTCACACTCTCTGAGAAAGATATTTGTCTCTCGGACATGTCCTATTTATCTCTTAAGCAATATTTAAGTCTGTTAATCTTGTAGCTTTAATCCCATTTGCTTTGTGGATGTGCAAAAGGTTCATCAAACAGGGTCCAGGAATGCATTATATGTCAGACATTCCATTTGCTGCATGTGTCTGGTTAGGTACATACCAAAGGGGGCATTATACTATATGATGGGTCAGATGAGGGCCGAGTACAGTGGTATGATGACCTCTTTGAAACTAGATGCCATGCCATTGCTTATAAGTTGAGCAATGTAGAAGGATTTTCTTGCTACATTGGACACATGTTGGTCAAAGGCTAGGTTACTGTCTATATGAGTTCCCAGATCCCTGATTAGTGAATCAACTTTCAGTGGTGCTTTATTGATGATGTAGTTACTTGGGGTGGCAGACTTCCCAAAACGTACTATGATGAAGTTCTTGATATTGAGTTTTAAGCCATGGCTTTGGCACAAGGCATATGTCTGTGTCAGACATTCCTGAAGGGTGTTCTTGTCTTGGGGTGGGGGTGGGGATTCAATGACTTCTCCCAGTTTTTAATCATCTGGAAACTTGTTTAGCCTGATCCTTTCACATTGGCTTTAATCTGAGAAGTAGAAGCCACACTGGCGGATAGGTTCAGGGGCCTGATGGCTAGATTAAATATTTCTTACTGCTTCAAGAATGTATTTAGTTATCTGTTCAAGATGAGTGCCCATTAGGTGTAGTACTGGAGAACATGACCACAGACGGAATGAGAGCCTTTCAATCTCACCTTCATCTGTCTCACAACAACTAAACATGGATGACTGCTGTCTTTGAAAACCGTGACACTAATAAGTGCCATTAAGTGATACTATAAATATTTTAAAGTTACTGCTTTTGGACTAAATTGATAAATATCCAAACAACAGTCTTAAACAAGTGTGGTCAAAAACCGGCCTCAAAATTGTGTCAGGAAAAGTTTGTGTGTGTGTGTGCGTGTGTGAGCGTGCAAATGTGTATATGTATGTGTGTGTGTGTGTGTGTGTGTGTGTGTGTGTGTGTGTGTGTGTGTGTGTGTGTGTGTGTGTGTGTGTGTGTGTGTGCATGTGTGTGTGTGTGTGTGTGTGTGTGTGTGTGTGTGTGTGTGTGTGTGTGTGTGTGTGTGTGTGCTAGGGTCCCATTAAAAAGCTGCAGGGTGTAAGATAAATAAGAGGGTGGCCATACTGATACGACTGAATTGCAGGACACAAATCTGAAACTGGTGGCATTTTCCTAGAATAATGTTGAAGGACTTGTTATAGTTGTGCCACCAAAGTGAAGAAGAGTTTCTAGGTTTGGCAAACATTTGCCTAGTTGAGAAGATGAAAAGATGGGTAATATACCTTTTTAGAATGTAGTAGAAGCTTATGTTAGTAGGGAACAACTACAACCAAAGCTTATGAAGCTCTTGTGTACATGGAGAAGCATTTTAAAATTGTAAAGTAAAAAAAACCTGTAAGCATCATTCATTAATTCCCATGGACTGAGTTCAATTAAGCACTGAATGCATGGTTAGAGAGAATAGGACAGAAGATATGCACTCCCGGATGCTGTTTACCCACAAGATTGCATAGAGGTCATGCACTTAATAAATATTTGACCATAGCATGTAAAACAGAGCTAAGTGTAAAATATATATAATATGTTTTATTTTCAGCTAATGGATAAAATGCATCTATTAAGATTACTTTCTTTATATATTCACCAGACTTCTCAGCCAGCTAGTCAGTAAGTCAACTAATCAATGAATTGATCATTAATTTGTTCAGTCAGACAATCAGTAACATGCCACTAATATTACTGAACAGCATTATGGTCATCTAGTTACTTTAATTATTCTAGTGCCAGGAATGCTTTTGATGACAATAGAATTATTGTACCTGACTGTTCTTAAAACTACTATACAACATACCTATACAGATGTCCCATTTCAAGCAGTGAGTCTTTTGTGCAATACTATATCGCATACCTACTATGCCATCATATTATGTTAGCCATAATAAGAGTATAACAATGTTACTTACTACGTTTAGACACTAGTTGCTTCTTGTCACAGCTACAGGGAAAGGTGCTGCTCTCACTCTATAGGATATGGCAAGGCCAATGACAATTGTTCCCACTGATTTTCTTCATTATGCTATAATTACGCAGTGCGAACTAGAAGTGAATGTACATAAACACATAATTACAAGTGGTATGTTGTACATAAAGCCTGATAGAAAATGAAGGATAGTTCCTGACTTCCATTTTGAAATATGTATGAGACAGTTACAAATATGTGAATGAAGCCATATATTTCTACATTCACTGCATCTTAAAAGAGGTTAGGTACTCATTGTGAAATTGGCTGGACAAAGTAGGTGATACTGTATGAAAGCTGGACACAATGGCATGATAGGTGTATGTGCACTTCCTTCTGAATTTGTAACTTTCATTCATTTCACCCTTAAATTTTAATGAATTTATGATATAGAGTGACATGCACTACATAAAGAAAGCACAGTTATAAAAATATACCCTGGGATTTGGTCAATAGGAGGATAAGTTTTCATCAGCACTTGTTTCATCTGGAATTGCTATCTTTGTATTTTTTTTTTGTACATACATGTTTAATGGTATGGCTTCAAAAATGTGTGACATATTCTTCTCTCTTCAGCAGATAACATCCTTTTCAAAAAACATTGACTGTTCATGACATGCATTGTTTGTCGTACATAATTTTATTATTTCTTATAAAAGATCTTTGCCCTGTAAATGGCAGAACAGCTGCTGTCTACAGTTTGTAAGAAAATGTTGTACTTTTTGATATATCATTCTTGCCCTGAGCTATGGCTTTGAAGTTTGTCTCTGTGGTATATAAATCTACAATTTCTCTTGTGCAGCTGTCATTTCTTTCAAAAAATGATAAGCTTCTTACCATCCCTCACTGTGAAGTATTACTTTACCTTTTCCTTTTTTTTGTCGATCATTATTATCGCCTGTCTCTTTCATGATTGGGGTATGCTTTACTGAATAATTTGTGTTAAATGTACATGCCTGCCATATGCTGAGCATTTAAAACAAATCAGCTTTCTTATCGGGTAGCTCTGAAGATATTCTGAGAAATGATTCAAAACATCTTACATTCTTTTATGTGACACCTATTTTTAACAGATAAAGAGGTTTTCAAAATGCTGTGCAGTGATCTTTAAGGAGATTATGCACGTTGTTATTTTCAGGCACATTGTGGAGCATTATGACACTAAAGTTAAATTAACATATTTTGTAATTATTCTCTTTAATAGATGATTAGATATTTGCTGTGTTCAGTTTTTGATCTTAGCTCTCTCATACACCAACTATCAGACACATAGAATATGGATACATAAACCATAAATGTACATCATTATGACAGCTACTGAAAATAACCTGCCAGATTGTAGCTATTAATACTGGCACTTGGATACAAATACAACTGAATGGCATTAAGGAGTTCAGTTTGGACTGGCAATTAGTGCAGATGACTAAGGCTATGAGTTGTCAGTGAGTTACCTCATGTAGTCCAAGGTCTAATTCCTTCAGTATCCATGTGCCAGCTGGGGACATTTACTTAGACAGGATCCACGAACAGAAAACAATGAAAATACTGTGCCTTCCTATAAACTACTAGATTACTTTATGGTGATTTATTTATACAGTCATCTTGAAAAAGTCTTATAAACAGTTCTACCAAGAACATGCATATATTTTTATATATTTGTTAGCCTTAGTATATTGTACAATTTCATTCTGGTTGATTGTGTTGTTATTATTATTATTATTATTATTCAGCTGCTTTATTTTATTTATTTAATTGTTTTTACTGGGATAGGCTGCTGATCTGAATTTGATCAATTTCAGACCCACCCAGAGGTGCATTATGACCAAAAGCATACAAAATAATTACATACATGACATAATATTCCAGTGAAATTCTGAACAGATACAAATAATCTCTACAGTTATAAAAGATTACAGAAGATAGGAGAGGAAGAGTTATTGAAAGTAGCCAATGATGGCAATCTTGTAAGAGAATAGGAGAGCAGAGAGAAAATTAAGAGAAGGCAGAAAAATGGTGGCGGTTTTATAGATTTATGCAGAATCTTAAAGTCTATGTCAGGTAGATACAAAGGGTATGGTTATTAGTGAATAAAGACGTGGTTACCTGATGCAGCCAGAGTTGAGGCAGAGGCACTGACTGAGTTAAGGTGAACTTTGAATTAGAGTCTGTATTTAGTATAGGATGAGAGATGCCTTTCAGGTATGAGTGAACTGTTTGCCAAAGTATTTAAGGCTATATGACAGAAACTGTGGTTGGGGTAGTGTAGTTTTGTTTTTGGAGTCTGCAATGTAGGCTAAGATTTTGAGGAACATCTGCTGTGGTATTTAACTTGACATTAGCCTTAAATTTTCTCCAGATATCATGTTTAAGCACAATTTAATATTCAGGGGCAAGCTGAGGGGAAGGCATGGGAAAGAATACAGAAGTTTGTAGGATGGTGGTGAGAGATCATCATAACTATCACCTTCTTCACTAAATAAATGTAGAATTGTGCTTAGAATTTGATGAATTAGGAGCACATCACACCAGGGACAACAACTGGAGCAAATCAAGTGTGTCAAGGAGACACATAGGTGAAGTTGAGATCTATGTATATGGAGTATTTTGGGAGGAGAAAGGAGCCCATTTTTATTCTTTTATTTTATTTTGTTTATTTATTGTAGAGAGGGTCTTTAGGAATAAGAAGGTCAGGAAAGTGGATTAGGTTAGGTGGCATATGCAGCCATACAGGACATACAAGACAGGGATGGGGATGGACATAAAAGGTTAGTCGACAGCATGATGGAGGATAGGTTGGAGACATTGGAGGTGCATCTGCATCCAGCTTGAGCAAAGTGAAAATCTAGTCATTGCCCTCAATACTGCCATCATTGTTTCCTGTGTCAGTTTCTTTGGTCAGTGATGGACATGGCATTGATTCTCCAGTCTGATGCAAGGCCTTCTTAACTCTGCCATTTCAGACACCAAGATCCCTCTCCATGATGTCCTCCACCAGGCTTGTCAGCTCCTGATGGGTGGTAAAAGCGCTAACTCCAGTTCTACTCTCAGGGTTACCCATATACCTGAAGACAAGCCTTGCCTACTTGTCACATGTGTAACAGTAAGGACAGGAGTTATGGAGGCAACACCGACAGGTTGTGACCCAGATCTACTGGGAGTCTGTGCTGCCTGGGTGGTGCCGCCACAGCCACCTGTGGAGGAATGGTGGGCTGAACTGCATAGGTTCATGGGTTCATAGGTGTTTACTAGGCTAATGACTGCAAGGACATTTTTAAGCCTAGACATGCATCCCAAATCTCTGACAAGTTCTGATACCCTTGATAAGTGTAAGCATGGGCCTGGGAGATGAACCATTTATGGGTTACCTGTTTGCATTAGAGACATAGGTGCCAAACCAGGGATGAATTTCCAGTTTTCCATCCAATTGTCCAAGTTACACTTGAATTGGATTAGAGAGAAACTCTGCTTCACATAGATAGGGAGCCTGTTCCATAGACAGGGTAGTCTCTGGGATACATACCTATCTCTCCAGCAGGTTTTATTTATATCACAGGCAAGGTTTAAATCTTTAGAACGGGTAATTCTGGTACTGTTTGTTTTGTGGATATAAAGGAGGTCCATCAGAGTGGGGTCTACCTCCTTGTGCTGATGGTCATTTTGAGTTCAGCAGCAATGTTTCCCCAAAAACAATAAATAAATAAATAAATAAATAAATAAATAAATAAATAAATACATTAATTAAATAAATTAATACAAGAGAGGGAGAGATGGGGTTGGTAAGACAAAGCAGGGAAAACAACATCAATGACATGACAAATTACTGTATTATTTCAGTACATAAAGAAATATAAAAGATAAGTATGTTCACCTTTGATATATCCAGATATGATGTGAAGACGTTAATGTGTCATAAACTATATCCCTCTCGGTGCTACTATGCCATATTGGATATATGCTTTCCAAGTTAATAATTCCAGTTAAAAACACTGAATTGTTAATGTCATTCAATATTGCAGTTAAGATTTTAGAAATACTATCATATAATGAAAGCTACTTAATGCTTCTGGGAATTGAACCCACACAGAGCTAAGCTGATGTACCATTGCATAATATGATCACCAAGAGTGACTGGATCAGGCATGCATGTTTTATATTAGGTTTAGGTATGCCTGATCAAACTAATATGGACTGATGGCCTGAGAATTATTATCTGGCTTTCATTCATACCTGATGCATACTTACCTGATGCCTCTCTGAGGTGAGCCAATCTCTCCTGATGCACCTCTTGGTTGAGCGCTATATCTTCTGCAGTTGTACAGATGAGAAAAACAAAAAGATATGTAAACAAAAGGAACAACTGAATTTGCTGGCTAATTCATGCTATAGCATTGACTGCTGATGGGTCATTGTATTTACACAACTGAGAGGTGTTTGAAGTCTTAAATTCCTTCTCCCTTCAGCTCAGGGGGTCCTGCTGGCACCTTCTTATGTCACGGTAATAGTGACTACTTTGTACCCCAGTGCATGGAATGCCAGTTGAACTGGAGACAGCATCGTTCAAGGTATTCCAATCTTCAACCTTATACTGAGATGAGGTATAATCCCCCTGCAGCAGCCTACAGCTGTAGAGCATAATAAAGATTGCCACAAAAATCATGGACTCGTGAACACCCCACCTCTGTATTCTAAATGGAACACTATCATCATCTTCGTCAGCCAAGTCATCAGAAGTAGAGCAAGAAATATATGTCTTATGTGGTGCACAATTCAGATATTGTATGTAACAGCCAGTTAGTAAAGGCACACTGCCTTGACAGATCAATATGTGCAAATGAAATCACAAAAATTGCTTAGTAGACACTGCCAATGATTACATCCAATACAATGAAGGTGTGAAACATGACAGTAAGAATTGGCCATGTGTGATGCTCACCCTATATACACATGTTCGGTGGTGTAGCAAAGGTGGGACAATGCAGGCAAGTGCACCAGTCACAAAGTGTTTGTGGGTGTGATTGGTTATAAAACACTAACTCTGGTCACTTTTTCTGCATATCAGCTTTTAAAAACTGGTATTGCATTTGCGGTGAATCCTCATTGCAGTACTGAAAATCTTTCTTTTTTTCTTTACTAGAGCCTGAGTTCAGTAGTACTTCATGCTGGGTGTAAACTATAACAAATATAGTAAAAAGTCTGCTGAGGGTTAAAAGAAAAAAAATGTTTTTCTTCATCCTCTGCCCCCCCATAAAATGTGAGCAAGGAGGATTGAGGGCAAGATACAGAAACAGGACCTGATTGGCTCTTGTTTCACAATCCTCAGATACCTAATTATGGACTTATTTATTTATTTTTTTTGTAAATTGTCCATTATGAAGACCAGTTAGCAGAATGGTTAAAGTCTTTGCCACCCATGCACAAGGTACAAGGACTGATCTTGATCCCTGGTCAATGCCTGTTTGAAGTTTCTATAATCTCCCTGTGTCTCTGTGGGGTTTCTCCCAGCCCTGAAAAAGCTGAGTGTTTCTATCTCCGGTTCATCAAGGAATGAAGCTGTGCCAGGAACACAGACTCTACGTGTTGCATTATAGGGTGAAGAGTTTTACAGACCATCCACTTTGTCATATACTGTGGTATGCAGTATCATCAAGATAGGAGAACATTGATCACAGACTGCACTAACTCTGCTGGGGGACCCATGCTAATGGTTGTAGAGGGTATATGTTCCTCTATTAGAAAATAAGCTACTGGTTGGTTGATGTTCTGTTGCCCAGCTTGCATTACCTGGGATAGTTCTGTTGACCAAGAACTTGATGTAAAACCAAGGTGCCAAACATGAACTAAGAATTGCTACAGTCAATGTAGGTTCACTGACAGATTGTAGCTTGCAAGTGGATGATATGATGGTAAGGAAGAGGCTGAGCATCCTATGTATCCATGAGAGAAGATGGAAGGATAATGCAGCAAAGCCAATTGACTTGAGACCAGAGTCTACTACTCAGTAGAACAGGCTAGAAATGGTGTGGGAATTCAGATGTCAGTGATGGATTTCATCAGAATTAGTGACAGACAATCGGACTCCAGTATAAGAGTGTAACAGTATTCATAATCTCAGTCTATGCCCCACAGCAGGGCTGTGATAGTGAGGAAAAGAGTGCATTCAGACAGCAGTTGCAGCATCTACTAAATAAATCAGGGCAACAGGAATTGATGTTGATTATGAATGAATGCATAGACAGAACAGAATATGAGGAGTGCCTGGAGCCACATGGTTGGGGCAACAGGAATAAGGAAGAAGAGGCTATTCTAGACTTCTGTCTGGCAAATAGATGCCAACACATGGTTCAGCAAGAGATAGAGTCACAAGATCACATGCAACAATAGCCAACATGCAACTCAGGTAGACAGCCTTCCAGTAAGGGAACGGTACTGGTGTAGAATCAGTGATTGCCGAGTTATCCACAATGAAACATTCATCTCTCAGAATACACCACTGGTTGCAACAATCAACTGCAAGCAGTGGAGAGAGAAGGCTCTAAGTTCAACAAGAAACCAAGCTGAAGACCTGGAAGTTGACAGTAGAAAAAGCAAAATAGTTCAATGAATTACTCAGGGCTCTAATACCTCAAGAAAAAGAGAAAACAGGTGGAGATGAAGAAGAATGGCAACACCTCAAAGAACTAAGTGATAGAACAGATAAGCTGAGCTGAGTAAGTAAATGAGGTGTATAAGGGAAGCTGGTGGTGGAATGCAGAAGTTCATGAAGTCATCAATAGAAGGAAAGAGTGTAGGAAAAGTGAGAGATAGAAAAGATGGACCAGGTTAAGAAGGAGTACTGGTTGGTTAGCAAAAAGGCTAAGAACAGAGTAGCTATAGAAAAGAACAAAGTATCAGAGGCACTTTACCAACTTCTGTAAAGTGACTCAGTAGATGTCACAAAAATCTACATCAGGTTGCAAGGCTAATACAGAAAGAAACGTTAAAAAAACAAACAAAATTGTAAATCAACAAAGATAAACCGCAGACCACAGAGACAGATAATACAAGCAATATACAAGCAATATAAACCAAACATTGCAAAAAAAAAAAAAAGATGGATTAGCACTTCTATTTATTAAATATAAACTTCAGATAAAACTCAGTGTTTGAACTCCATTTAAATAACAGAAGGCACTAGATTACATGATCACATGATTGTCGAGCTCCAAGCAAAGCAACAAATTTAAAGTGATAAACCACTTTTTAAAAACAAGTTGAAACAAACTACCTCTCCAAAGCCTTCATAGAAATAAAATCATTAAGTCCTGGCCAGCTACCAGCATTTAATTACAGTTGCCAATGCAACTCATGTTTCCCCAAATGTAGCTGCCAGACACCTTCCCTATAACTATTATTTATTTAACATTTGTTTACCAGGAAAGTCCAACTTGGAACAAAGCCAATTTTCAGTAGAAGCCAGGGAGAAACACTCCAGATGTATGCCTTTGTAATGTGGGAGGAAACCACAGCACCCAGAGGAAACCCACATGAATGCAGGGAGGATGCAGACTCTGTACAGAAGGCACCCCAGCCAAGAATCAAACCAAAGAACCTCTTGCTTTGAGGTGACAATGCAACTGCTGCACCACTGTGCCAGCCACACAAACTACAAATTTAAACATGTGATACCGAAAAATGCTGATGTGTTTAGCTAAAATATTTCTTTCTTTCTTGCTTTTTGATATCATTATTGTCTTCCCAAATAAGATTTTAAAATGGTGTTCAGTCTTGCCTATATAATAGGCTGGATAGCATTCACACAAAGCAGGACAAGCAACATGCCTATTGGAGCAGTTACAAGGTTCTTTCATCTTTAACTTAAACCATTTACTATAAACTGTTCACAGCAAAGAATAAATTTACACATAAATCAGTTCCCACATTTAGACATTTTAAAATTAATGAAAACATTTTTCTTGCTATTAGTACCAAAATGCTCAAACAAGTACTTAAAATTCTGTTAGGACTACAAAACAGATAAGCAGCTGAGCTAGGTATGTAAATGAGGTGCGTAAGGAAAGGTGTAAAAGGAAACTGGTGGTGGAGGGCAGACGTCCATGAAGTCATCAAAAGAAGAAAAGAGTGCAGGAAAAGTGGGAGATAGAAAAGACAGACCAGGCTAGGAAGGAGTACTGGTTGGCTAACAAAACAGCTAAGAATTGAGTTGCAATAGCAAAGAATAAGGCATCAGAGACACCCTGCCAGCTTCTGGAAAGTGATTCAGGAGATGTCACAAAAAAACTACATCAGGTTCAAGGCAAATACAGAAAGATATAAAAAAGAACCAGACACACTTCATAAGGGATGCCAGAAACAACCTGCTCACCAGTCCACAGGACATCAAAGGCAGATGGAAGGAGTAATTCTAGCAGCTTCTGAATGAAGACAACCCCACAGAAGCTATACTTCCCCAAACACAGCCTACAATGAAACAAGAGGAGAAGCCCACCATAGGAGAAATAAGAACAGCACTAAGAAAAATGAAGTTAGGGAAAGCAGCAGGTTGAGATGAGTTCACAGCAGAGTTGATAAAAATGCTGAGTGAGATAAGGGAGAAATGGCTCCTGAGGGTAATTGTAATATGGAGAGAAAGGTGTATGCCAGATGACTGGAAAATAAGCATACTAGTACCAGTGCTCAACAATAAAGGGAACATTCACATCTGCGTCAGTACAGAGGTATTAGACTCCAATAATATCATATGAAATTTCTGGAGAGACCAATTGATAAATGAATACACAGAGCAGTAGAATGCTATATGGGAAATGAGCAGTTTGGATTCAGATTAGGATGAAACACAACACAATCAGTGTTTGCAGTGAGGAAGATAGTTAAGAAGATGCTAGAAATGAGGAAAACGTCCAACTGGGCATTCCTAGACTTGGAGAAAGCATATAACAAGGCCCCAAGAAAGCTGGTTTGAGCAGTCCTGCTATAGTTCAGAGCTCTAGAACCATTGGTAGACTGAGTGTAAGGTATGTACAACTACCCATTCACTCAAGTGTGAACAGTGTTTGTTATCACAGAGGGGTTCCCAGTGGGAGTGGGTGTGCATCAGGCTTCAGCTGTGAGCCCACTGTTGTTCATACTGATGGACTACATTAGCAAACAGGTTGGAGGGGACAGGTCAACAAAGATGCTGTATGCAGATTACATGGCATTACAAGCAGACTCTGAGCAAGAACTTCAGCATAGGACAGGGGAATGAAAAGCAAAACTGAAGGCACATGGGATGAAACTGAATGCAGGTAAGGCAGCTGTAATAGCAGCAAATGGGGGAAATCATAAGAAGCTCATAACTGACATAGAAGGGAAATAGTGGAACAGGTTAACAGCTTCAGATATCTGGGAGGGGTGGTTGAGGAGAAGTGAAGTCTAGATGAGGAGGTCAAAGATTGAATCAGGGGGGCTACAGCTAACTGGCACAAAGGGTCAGGGGTACTGTATGACAGAAGAATACCAAAGAATCTGAAAAGTAAGGTGTACCAAACAGCGGTGTGACCAGTAGTACTGCATGGTATAGAAACTTGGGTAGTAAGGGCAGTAAAGGCAGATCAGTTAAGGAAGCTAGAGATGATGGAGATGAAGTGCCTGAGATTGGTGCTAGGATACACACTAGAGAACAGCTGAAGAAATGACTGCATAAGAGCAGAAGCCAAAGTAACTCCAATTGTAGAAAAGGTCAATGAGAGCAGATTACTGTGACTTAGGCACATTAGTAGAAAATTAGAAGGCAATCAGGTGAAGAAAATTTGGGACAGACAGGAAGAAGACAAGAGGATATGAGGGTGTCCAGCAAAGAAGTGGATGGATTATGTGAGAGAAGACCTATGACAGTCAGACAAGAGTGTTGAAAAAGGTAGAAGAGTGGCATTGAGAAGAGAGAGAGAGATGGTGACAGTTGGCATACCACACCCTTATACAGAAAATGGAGAAAGGGTGTTGATGAAGATGATCTATGGTCAGCATAAACCACCAAATTGTCAGCTGCCAAAACAATTGTAGGAATTGTTTAATAGAAAAGCATTTAAACCATCCACAGTTAAGCACTTTTTTGTCTTTTTGTTACCAGGGCATCATCAGAACTCTGAATGCAACTCAAACTAGCTCCATTTTAAAATAATGCAAATACAGACACACCTCTAAAACAAACCAATCATCACAATTTAGCGATGTAATCAGTAAAGAAAAAAGAAAATATTCTTAAAGTTAGCACTGACTCAGATGCATTGTGTAAGCATCCCAGGCAGACAAAGAAAAAATATATTTTTCTTAATGTTAGCCACACTGAAAAATATGAACAAAGTTCTTTAAAAAAAATTTGGACGATGCTTTACGAATACATGACACTGAAATACCAACAATGTACCAAAAATTAAGGTAACTCATCATAATCTACTTGCTCTTCTTTTAAGCTCACTACTGATTGAAATATTCTCATTTAAACTAGGAAAGTTTATAGCATTTTGGTGGTTTTTGCCGTTCTTAGTTTTGTGTTTCTACCCTTGCTCTTGGTTGATTGGATTTTTTGTTTCTTGAGTGCTCTGGTTATGTCAGCAGCCAACTCGTAGGATCTTTTTCAAGTGCACCTAATTTTTTCACATCTGAACCTGGAAATTATACTTTGTTGATTCAGCAGCTCACCCATGTGCTTGCACAGCTTAATGACAGCCAGAGAGATGCAAAAGGGAGCAGCCATTGTCGGCAACATGAACCGAGTGAAGTGAATGCTGTTAGGGAGGTTGGGTATTCTCCTAATGTGTCCCCCCGGTAAATCTACTATTGATTTCTCTACCACTGCTAATGTGCACCATTGACTGGATAAATGTGAGTTTCTAAATCAGAAGGAATACATTCAGTCTTCTGATGGACAGTACTTAACTGTCTCAGCTAATCTCATTATTGGATAAGAACTTACATAAATACAAAACGATTCAACTTGATAACTCTTGCTTGGGTGAAAATGTACAGATTCAGCACATACAGAAAGGGCTCCATTTGTGGAAATTTCCACAAGGAGTGTAAGCCAATTCACCATTTTACAATGAATTATTAGAGTTCTTTGACCATACAGCCTTAAAACTTATGAGATTGCTGATTAAAGAGAATGAGAGATGCTTAGTTAAATACAAGGAGGAAATCATTAAACTAGTTAATTCCATTATTGGGGACTTAGAGTTTCACAGATATAAGTTGGAATTCAACAACATTTCCAGGCAGTTGTTAACAGGCTTGCTCAGAAAAAAGCAGAAAAGATAAAAAACTACTAAGGGACCACTCCATTTACCATAACAGAATTGTTTACCCTGACCCCCCCCCAAGGTTAAAGAGCTACCCTGCTGGAGTTTTCAGTAACCAGGATGAAGCACTTTTTTTTCCGATATCGCTTCAGAAGAACAGCCATTGAGAAGATCAGAGAGACTGAGCAAGAAGCAACATGAGAACACTTGCAGGCAGGATTTACATCTCCCGGTGGGGGGGGGGGGCAGAAGGAAGAACACAGGAATTGGAACCAGCAATGGTGATTGGTGATTTGGCTTACATGGGTAATATTATTTACAAGTAGACTAACAGTGTCAATATTACTACTTTTTTTGGATACCACATTTACAATTACACTGAGATGTCTATTACCCCTAACCATCATAGTTTATTTTAAAGGGGTTTAATTTTATTCCATGCTCTAGAGCTCCAGTGGAGGATCCTTTACTTGACCTCAAGCTGTTTACTCACAAGCTCAATTTACAGGTGCTTTTTGGTAATGAAGTAAACAGTAATATACCAAAAATACGTAAGAGGAAAAGTACACCAAACCTCCTTTGCATCCCATCATTAACATCTTTGAGAAACAATGTGAAAAAGAAATATATGCATTATTGTGCAGCAGTAAGAAGAAAACATTTTACAATTTGTGGATTAATGAGAAGCAGCTTCGCCAACAGTTTGTGGTCAACTTTGACATTAGATGTGTGAAGTTGGACAAAGGTTGGAGTCTGGTCATAATGGACCAGGTTGACTATTCTGGATGAATCTTGAACCTGCTACATGATGAGTGTGTCTAAAGTACAGTTTGCATTAATGAAATCAATCTCCCTATATGACTATTAAAGTGACATTGGACAAACTTCAGTTGCTTGACAAAATCTCAGAAGGCATTTACAACTATCTCAGAGTGGATTTCCCCATCATTCCAAGGATCTTCAATATTCCAAAGATCCACTCCAATTGGTCAGACCCTCCATTAAGCTTAATTGCAGCTGCCAGGGGATAAATTACAGAACTCCTGCCTAAGTTTATTGACCAGAAATAGTTTCCCTCCTTTCCACACATTATAAGAAATTCTTGTGATCTTTTAGACAAGCGCAATGTAATTCCAGCTAAAGATGAACTTCTCTTGGTGACTTGTGATATACAGAGTTTGTTTTCAGTAATACCACATGATGTGGGACTTGAGTGGTTTGGGAGATTGTAAGGCAATTTGCTTTGCTCTCTGAGATTGCTGCTGAGTTAGTCATTGAATTTATGGACTTGGTGTTTAGTCACAACTTTTTGATGTTTGATGGTGAATATTACAATCAGGCCCTTGAAGTGGCCATGGGGGCAGCATGTGCCTCTATATTTAAGAAAACTGTCCTTTTGAAGTGGTAATTGAAAACACTCTAAACTCCCTCTTTTCAGTAAGTCTGTTGGTTATTTCAGGTACCTTAATGACTTACTAATTATTTGGCAAGGCACCATGGATGAGCTGGATTAATTTATCTCCCAACTTCAAGCCAGTACTTCCTTTCTTAAGTTTACCTACCTATGCAAGCTTGACAGAATTAATTATCTTGATGTCAACATCAGAAAATGTGCCAACAAAGAGTTTTCATCTAGCACCTACAGGAAGACAACTTATTGCAATAAATTTCTTTTCTTTACCAGCTGCTACCACCTCCATCAGAAGAAGGGTGTGGTCAAGAACCAGTACATAAGGACTTCCCATTTGATGTCAGAAGACACATAGTGCCTGGAGCAAACTGAGAATCAAAATCCAACCCTGCACCTAGTGCCTATAAGGTGAACACCTTAACCACTATGCCAACCTCCCTCCCTTGAGAAGTTGCGATCCATATTTTTGGACTGTGGATACCCCCTCTCCTCTTGGATTCCATAAGAGATGAAATATGAGCTAAGAGGAAACACAAATATTCCCCAATTATCAGGAGTGGGTTAAGTCAAGTAGTAAGACAGAAAAAACATTTTGATGGTGAGGGTCATAGCAACATGGTCCTGTACTATATGTCAGATGTCAATTACATTGAGGAGATTTTACATAAGAACTGGTCCTTGTTGCAAAGTGATGAATGCACCAAACACATTTCCCCTACATTACCATCTTTTACATGCAAAAATAAATGGAACATAAAATCCTTTTTGGAGAAGCCCATTGACAACCATCCTGGACTTTCATCTACTAAGAAATGTGCACATTGCCATCAATGCCCCTATATTAATACACTCTGCAATGGCCCTTTACTAGCGCAATATGATATGGCTGAGCATGTTGGAAAGCTCAGTTATTCTTCCGAGAGAGTTATTTATATGGCTACCTGTACATCGTGCCCCACTTTTTACATGGGTAAAATTAAAAGTGCTTTAAACAAGTGCATTTACCAACATCTTTACAGTATGCAATTTAAAGTGGGTAAAAGTTGCTTAGCCAGAAATTCTATGGTTTATACTTGTTTCATAAAGTTACTTTCTTGGTTTTGGAACAAATAAATATTTCTCTTTTTGTAGGTGATTGACAGAACAAGCTTTTTCACCAGGAAATGTACTGGCAATTCAAGGTGTATGCTACAAACATTCCAGGTTTAAATGAGAATATTTCAATCAGTAGTGAGCTTAAAAGAAAAGCAAGTAGATTATGTTGAGGTGCTTTAATTTTAGGCACATTGTTGGTATTTTCATTTATACGTAAAGCAGTGTACAAATTTTTTCAAAGAACATTATTAGCATTTTTCAGTGGGGCTAACATTAAGAAAAAGTTTTTTCCTTTGTGTGCTTGGAATAATTACACAACTCAACTGAGTCTATGTTCACTTTAAGAATTTTTTCCTTTTCATTTACTGATTACATCACTAATTTGTGATAATTGGCTTGTTTTAGAAGTGTGTCTATATCTGCATAATTTTAAAATGAAGCTAGTTTGAGTTGCATTCAGATTTCTGATTATGTCTTGGTAGCAAAAAGAAGAAAGCACTTAAATATGGATGCCTTTAGTGCTTTTCTATTAAATGCTTCTTATGATAATTTTGGCAGCTGACAATTTGGTGGTTTAGTTTTCTGTTTCTACAAACACTGGAATTCACCCTTGTTTAAATATGATCTATGGTACTTATTTGTAATTAGTGTTCCATCCATAATCAAAAGTTTGTGACAAATGTCATTCTAACCCCTCAAGATTCAAACCCTGAATTATCCACCTTCTTTCTCTATATTTATTGTGGCAAAGACAGGCAGCTGACAGGAGGATTGTCTTCACTCAGTACTGTCAAGAGTGCTCAAGGCACCAGCACCAGGCACACCAGTTGGATGCACTACTGAAATCTGTTCAAATAAAATTTATAGATAGATAGATGTCCATCCACAACTCCTTCAACCCCTTTTTCACATGGGGTCAGGGTGTCACTTCAGAAGTGACAGTCATCTACAGCTAAGGTTTACACTGCCAGGTGGATAGCCCTGCTGTGGTAATTCTTCCACACCACACAGTCACATGCACACTCACACCTATGGCTAATTTAGAGTGTCCAGCCCACCAACTGCATGTTTTTGAAATTTGGGAAGAAACCAGAGCACCTGGAGGAAACCCACAGAAACACAGTAAGAACATGCAGACTCCACACAGAAGGCACTCCAGCTGAGAATCAAACTGGGGAACTTCTTGCTGTGAGGGATAGATGGATAGATAGATAGATAGATAGATAGATAGATAGATAGATAGATAGATAGATAGATAGATAGATATACACACACAACTGAAATTAAATTTACACCAGTCAAATAGTACATCTAGCAGACAGTAGAGCACATAGTGCATTAAACTGGCACACTCATCCTTTTCACATCTGTTTGTCACACCACAACTTGATTTTTTATCATATATTATCAGGCACTTACATAATGTCAAGCAATTAAAAAGGAGACTCACAGCTGCTGACATTGTCATTTTTGGCACAGCAAATACAATTAATACTGACATTGTTTGAAAGGACATTTCAGACTGTCAGGATTACTAATTGGAACATTTTTCTGTAATCCATCATGTATAATACCTAGTTTTCCACATGTCATGCAACTGCTTTTGTGTTATCATAATTTAAAAAATGTCATATTTCATATCATGCATATCACATGTTGTTATTACTACTGAGGATAATTATGTTTCCAACAATATATTCATGTACAAAAAATGTGTGTCAGTATTTATGTATAACCACTCATTAAACATTATCTGTAAATTTCATTCAAACTCTGCATTGTCTATTATATTTCTCTACATTCAATAGAATTACACCCTGTCCCAAAGAAATATGTAGCTGACGGGTGCATTTTCTTCACTGAATATTATCTAGAGTGCTGTAAGCAGTGCACCAAATCCAGGTTTATTGGAACTACTGAAAACAGAACAAATTAAATTGTTCATTTTTGCCTTGGGAAGTGAACCATTGTTGATTGTTAGTGACTGCTGACAGCCCCCATTGTGCAATGCCAATCAGTATGCAAAAGATGAAGCCAAAATGTTTTTAGAGTATCTCATTATGATGTTCTCTCAACTTTTGTTGTCTTATAAAATATAAATATGCATATTATTAATAACACAGAAATATTGCAACATCTACATCTACACCTTGATACCATGGCAATAACATGACTTTTGAGACTATGCTCACAATTTGTCACAGACAACAGACATATGAAGAAAAGAAAGTAGCTTACATATATTGCATCACTCTACATTAAAAGTCTAACATAAGCCTTTTGTCACATTTGAACTAAATTTCCAGGAGATGTATAAATGAGTGGTATATTTGCAGCAGGTAAGCTAATAGTATGTGTCATAATAGCAACACCTGTTTTCAATTATATGTTTTTCTGACCTTTATATTGTGAGTATTATTCTCTCCTATATGCTAGTCTGACATAAATGCAGTCTCATTTGGATTATTTTGATATGAGTTTTTATTATTTAAGTGTTACCCTCTTCATAAGAATTACAAACATCATTTTACTTAGAGGCACTGTTGGATCATAAACATTTAATAATACAAATGTTATAAAGAGGGTAGTCAGCCAGTGTATACCCCTACTTGTTTGTTAAGTTTATTCTCCCTGATATACTCAGTAAATATACATCACAAGAGAGGGAGTGTGAAACATTGAATTATTTGTGTACTAATCACTCATACTTGCAATCCCTTAGCAGGTACCACTTCTCAGTGTTCACTCTTGCATCATCAGGGCATGTGCACAAAATCATGTAAGTCCTCATACCATGTTTACCTGCCCAGCACATAGTGTAGATTATGGGATTCTTACATGTAAATAAGTTCACACTTGATTTACATTTTCACAGTTCTCAGAGAACTAAATCTGAACTATATAAGCTAATAATGCAGGTAAGCATCTTGTATTGTAGTAGTAGTAGAGACTGTTTAGATCCACAGACTTTTTGATACTGTTATTTGACTTGCAATACTTCTGTTCGCTTTCAGAACTTAATTGATGTAAAGGTAGGTTGCTGTTTCTTTTTTTGGTTTTTTTTCAACGATATTTCTTTTTACATTACTGAGGAATTAAATTTCACACTAACATTGTTTGCTGTGTGGATAGTTTGCCCATTGTTGTTGCCATAATGATGTATATCAGTTATACATTTTAATTAAAAATTTTTGAAGAAATTCTTACCTGCCATTATAGAAAATTTATTTGAGAATATAAAAACATGTTCAAAAATGTTGTTATATCACTATTACCAATGTCATGGGGATTAGATGTGTAGTCCAACAAATGTGTAAAGCCTCTGATATATATCTGCCTGCTATCAACACCACTGGAGATCAAATTCACTTTACTCATGTTTAATTAAGTATATATTTTTTGTTACCACTGCTATGTGGTACAGACTTATGCAATTGTGTGTGTGGGTGGGGGTTAGATATCTGTATTACCTGTGTGTACTCATAGATATTCTTATAATTTAATTAATTATGTACATGATGGTTGCATATTATTACCAGTCACTTTGTTTTTAATTTCCTTTTTTTCCTTTTTATGTTTCATCTCATATTGGGCTATGGTGCCTAGACATTTAACCCCTGTAACTACCATATACAGATGAGGAGAATTAAGTGATCATACAAGTCTTAAGGCAACATGACTTATTCCTGTTAGACAGAGGCAAAGCTGACCAATCCTCCCAAGACCATATCTAGGAGCAGGTGGTCACTGACATGAATGGGGTAGAAGGACATGGCTGTGTCTATCAGAATATCAGACAATGTGCCAGTGACAAGATCAAGAAAGCCAAACATTGGGCAGATGCAATTGCCTCAGAATAGGGGGGGGGGTAAGGGTGGTGGTCCTACTACCAAATCACCATTGACTGAGACAGAGGATTTCCTAACCACTGTCAGAGTCCAGACAGCTCAGCAGGAGTTTTCCAATTAATCTGTGATGTATGTGCTTATGTGGAGGACAACCAACGTATGTCTACTGCTGAACTGCTGAACTTTCAGGTATACCATACAATAAATCATTTCTGTTGCATATATATATATATATATATATATATATATATATATATATATATATATATATATATATATATATATATATATATATATATATATATATATATATATATATTATATCTGCATGTAGCAAGAGCAAGCAAGAGGAGTGGGCAAGAAGAGAGACTGAGACAGAGAGGCTAAGGGTGGGGAAAACAGGTAGCTGGAGAGTAAACTTTTGTATAATAATTTTCTTGTTAGGCAGCTGTAAAGTGGGTTGCATTCTGGTTGTTGTATCATTTGCACTCTTGGTTTTTATTATCTGCTTTTCTTCTCTATTTTTTCTGTCTAGGCACATCTGGCATCGATTTTTCACAACCACCTGCACAAGGAAGGCAAAGTTTTTCTTTTAACTACTGTACATAAAGTAGGTTTCTGTATAAATAACAGTCCTGTTTTAATTACAGTTGCATCTTTTGTTAAGTAGCATATAACATTACATGTGTTTGATCAGTTTTTATTCTGTTTTTCTCTTTTTGTGTTAATTAATTACTATGAATCTCCTACCACTGGATGTCAGAGTATTGTTAGCCTCTGGTGATGATGGCAGTGATGAAGAGGCACAGTCTGGGAATGCAGAGGGTCAGGTTAGCACTAAAGTTGTAGCTCCCACATCCCTTGACCATATTGCAGGCACAGTCAATATGTCTGCACATGCCCATGACACAGAGCCCTCAGAGATAGAACAGGTTGAGAGTGGTGTAGTTAATAAGGGTAGCGTGGTTACTCCAGTTGCATGGCTGGCTGAGTCTCCCTATAGCCATCATGAGTGAAGTACCACACAGCGGTATTGGTAGAGGTGCTTGGAAGAGACCTGCTGTTCACCTTCATACTGATGTTGGTGAGTCAATAGTTGCCAAGCAAAGCAGCATATATGTAAGGTTGTCATGGCGGCACAGGCAATTTCTTCCAAAGCAGCCTTTATGTAAGGTTATCATGGAGGCACAGGAAATTTCCACCAGGGCCTCAAAAGAGATAGCCTGAATATTGCATGCTGTGCATTCTGGTGTTCAAGACTGTCTGAACCATATGAGTGACTCCTTGGACAGGATGATTGACACATTGGATTGGGCAGGGTCTATAATGGAACATCTGCTAAGGGAAGGTCAACATCCACATGGCGGGAGACCTGCTACTTCATCAGGTGTTAGCCAACTTGGCAGTGCAAGTTCCCACTCCAATAGTGGCACTACTATCACTGCTTAATTAGTGCTTGAGGTGTCCACACCTAGATGTGATAGACCACATGGCTGTGGTCCTGGATGTCATCATATAACAGCTCATCCAGCAGGCATCATTCATATTCAGGTAGCCCCCCCAACTTCTACCTAGGTTCATGGAACTAGCAGTGCAACTCCTGGCAGAAGTAGTTCTCATGGTCGTGGGTGATGATGGTTGACTGACTACTCTACTAGACATGATTCATACCTCTCTGATTGTCTTCTTGCAGACCCAGACACATTAATGATCATCTTGCCCATACCACTTCACGCACACACACACACACACACACACACACACACACACACACACACACACACACACACACACACACACACACGCACACACACACGCACATACACACACACACACACACTCACACACACACACACACACACAAGCCCCTGGATTCATGAAGCTTGCGCCAGGTGCATTCTAATGCCAAATATGGCAGCCGAGCGATTCAGGTTCAAGCTGTTTCCACATGCACTACCTGCGTACGCTATGCCCGCACAACTCCCGGGCCCTGTATGCTATTTACCCCATGTGCAGCAGTGTAGCATGCAAATGAAGATATGTAACAATTCAGGAAGTGGTGCAGGCATAGTGTAAGCATGCAGAAATGTAAACCGTAGAAAACAGTTTACATTTTTGCAAACATAAAATTGGAGCCATGACAGCCGACCAAACACATGTATTATATCGTTAATATATGCCAATGGCTAAATATATAGCCATTGGCATAAAAAAATGTACAAAATATAAAATTAACATTTAATATATATAGTCGCGCTATCGAGACGTGAAAGTGCAGGGCAGCAGTGTGCAAAGGGGATCGCAAAGAATATATAAAAATATAGAATAAAACCGCAATGAAACACATATCACAATTTCCCCATAATAGTCAATGGCAGGCATGCTACACCATACTATGGCACAAGGGTTGCTAAGGGGCAGTGACAGTGTTATGCGCAGTAAGCTAGGAATTAGTAGGCAATGCCATGCAAATGAGAAGAGTAATAGTGAATCGCAGATTCCCCGCTGGTGTAAGGATGCACCTCACAGTGTAGAGTTATAACACCAAGGTGTGCCCTTGAGATAAAGATGACATCAAGAGAGGGGTGTGTCACCATTGCTGTAAGCACATTGTAGCATTGCTAAACCAGTTTTCCCCTAGTTAGGCAAAGCTGCAGGACAGGGGTGTGTTGAACTGGCCATAGCTATGCTTAGCTGAGAGTACACAAGGTAACCAAGTATACATGTGAACGGAGATGAAAATGCACGTAAACCCGGTGAACGGGTTTGCGCGGTGCGCACTGCAGCTGAAACAGGAAGGATATAGGAAAGAAATAAGGAAATGCTGTAGCAGTGAAATTGGAGTACAAATGACTAATTAACGCTTAGGAGCCTACAGTGGGCCATTGACAGCAGCTAACAAGGCTGCAAGCAGCTAAATGCAGAACAGGAAAGGGGAGGGACTGTACTGCAAAGAAAACAGTAAAGTGTCAAAGCAGAACAAAGCCGATTTGCAGTATATCAGCTACAAGGCACATTTTGCTATTACTGTGTAGGGAAAGTACCAAACAAGAAAGACGGCAGGTGGATGCATGCCTGATAATAGGAGGGGATCCAGGCTTAAAAGTGAATTAAAGGGTAAAAGATTAATCAAGACAGGCAAGTAGATCTCCACAGTAAAGCCCCCATACCATACTTGCAGTACTCATTGCTAAACCTATAATTAAGACATGCTGCAGCTGGAATAGCTCATACACACCCACTGACATCAGCAGCATCCATAGCACAATACTATAAAGTGTGAAAGAACCTCACACACACATTTGTGTATTCCCCTATACTCTGCACCAGTGATGTATACAGATGGGGAACTTTTAGTATGTACATGTTAGGGGCTGCCATAGCTTTGATCCACCAGCATGTGTTGGAGACTGAAGGTGGTGTGGAGGATGATGCACACAACAACCTCAGGCACCAGAAGAGGAGGAGAGTGTTCAGACCCAGGGTAACCTACCAGGGGCTACATGATCTGGAGATAGTAGAGCATTACAGGGCTGACAGGGACATCCTAGAGCAACTTGTGGAGTTGTGGCGGCCTTGCCTCAGAGCCAGAACAAACAGAGGGGAACCCATCCCAGTGGATACGAAGGTATGTGTAAGCCTGAGAATACTAGCTACAGGTACCTTTCAAACACCAACTGGGGATATCATGGGGATCTCACAGGCATCAGCATCCAGGATAGTACACGAGTTCCTGGATGCCATGTTACCACATGCCAATGAGCACATATACTTCCCCTGAATGCAGGAAGAGTTGGCCAGTAATATGCATCTCTTCCACCCTTTGACAGAATGCCTGAGGTACTGGGTGCAATAGACTGCACTCACATACACATCAAGCCACCAACCGGTGAGCAGGGTAGGCACTACATAAAATGCAAGGGATACCCCTCGATTAACTGCCAGGTCATGTGCAATGCCTAGGGCATTTTCATGGATGTGCGTGCTGGCAGCCCTGGAAGCTATCACAACTCCCACATCTGGCATGCCTCACAGCTGTATCAGTTATTTGCCAGGGGGGACATCCCAAATGGCCAACTGGTGGGGGATGCTGGCTATGCACTGGAACCATGGATGATGACTCTCATCAGAAATGCACACACACACATGCAGGAATGCCATAATGAGGCATCCAGCATCTTCCAGTTATTGTTGTGGCAAGGTTCAGCTCACTACAGTGTGTGGCTCACTGTGACATGGATTCCCATAGGTGTAGCAACTCCATCAAGCCTGAGTTCAACATGGCTGTGTTGGCCAGCAGAGATCATCAATGGGTAAATGAGATGCCACTGAGTAAATCAGGAGTTTATTCAGACTGGCTGCATAGGCCATATGTTGTATGCCAGTATTCCCCTTGGTGAGGTACATTCGTGGACCTCCCAGCTGTTGAAACAGTCTTCTGAGGTACATCGCACATGGATTATTATACACTATGATGGGACTGATGAGTGATGAGTAAAGGCGCACCATAACCTCAGTATGTCTAGATGGGAATCCTTTAGTAATCAGATGGCCTACATAGAAGGATGTCCCTAACTACTGTGGAGATATAATTGCCAAAGGGGGGATCACTATCTACCTTAGTCCTCAGATACCCCATTACCTCATCCGTATTAAAGTGACTGCCACTTATGTGTTAATATGTGGGTGCTTAATATTCCACAATGGAATGACCATGCAGTTAGTGGCACTTGGCTGGAGGCCGTGACGTTGACACCCTGTGATGTTCTCTGTGAGGCCCCTTGAGGGATGTCTGTGTCAGCTGGACAATCAATCATAGCTCCCAGTTCGCAGTCATTCCCAAACATGGTCTGCTGTAGTCCCCCTGTGTTTGACTGTACCTGTGAGACATATATGCCAAACATTAGGGCTCCCAGGACTGAGTCCTGTGGGACACCAGTCATGACTGGTCAAGAGTTGAACCTGGAGACTGCTAGTCATACCATGTGGGTTCTGTGTGTAACCATGACTGTTCTGGCACCCCAACCTGTGATGTATGGGTATATGTACAGGCTGGTGTGTTTATCAATAATACCTGAGTGGGGTATGGTGTCAAAAGCCTTGGCGAGATCCAGGTAGTATGTGTGAACCACCTCCCCCATCATCTAACATCTTGGTGACTGTATGTAAGATGTCAAACAGATTCAGTAGGCATGAACTGCACTCAACCAAGCTAACCTGGGTTGGGTCCCATGTTTGGAGGTTACCAATGCCTTTGTTAATGAGTGCCATGAGGATGCGAATCATACCATTGCAGACAAGGCTAGTCAGGCGTATGCAGTGGTAGTTACCATGGTCAGTTGTGATTCCACCTTGATGGAGTGGAATAACCATTGCCATGCACCATTGTATGGGCATGTAGCCTGTGGAGAGGGTGAGGTTGAAAAGCTTAATTAGGTGAGGTGGTCAGGTTGTCTTGTACAGTTTGCAAGATGCAGTCTGGGACAACGTCTGCCTCCATTGATGCTGTGTTCTGCTGTTAGAGAGGGCCATTTCCACCTGTGTGTCTCTGATGTGTGGGATACTGTACATTTCAGGTAGTGTGTTGGGCTATTTAGGGGTGAAGTATGCACTGAATGTATCTGCAAGGATGTTGGCGATATCGGTAGGGTCAGCATATTTTGTGCTATATTGCACCGGCACAGTGCAAATCTGCGTGTCACCACTTAGATCCTTGACATAGTCAAAGAAGGCTTTGTGGTTATCTTTCAAATCCTTGCATATTCTCCTGCTGATGTTAGCCTTGGATGATGTCATGAGGGACATACGTATCATACTAATAGTGGTCATGGATGTCTGCCCTTTGTGGGATTTGCTGTTTGTCTGGAACACTGTCCTACTTCTGTAGTATAGCCTGTTTATTGCAGAGGTCCACCAGGCTTGTGTCCTTGTCTAGGAGGAATGAGTCTTGGTTTACCAGTGATGGCACAATCCATACATCCATGTAGGTGCTTATAGACTGCATTTGTAAATCTGTCTGTATCTTGAGCAGTGTTTCCCCATAGCGTGGGGGCTATGAAACCTCCCAGCCCTGTCACTAGTAGTGTAAATTTAGCTGTAGGAAAGTTATACACTGTAGTATCCATGGGTGGGCGAGATGCTTGGGTGTGGAAACAGTGAATAGTGTATGGTCAGATCTAACCAATGTCTGGTTAACCTCTGCTCTGGTGCACCTGTTGCCCATGTTGGTGATGACCACTTCTAGTAGTTTCCACCTCTCATTAGGGAGGTATACAGGGGATATGAGGTGATAAATTCCAGGAAGCGCTGGGCCTGGAAGTGAGTACTGGAGTAAGTTTCCCAGTTAATGGTATGGTAGTTGACATCAACCAATGCCAGGGTGTGCATTAGGACTGTCATGTTCTCCACTGTCTCTTGGTAGGTGGAGTGGTGGTCCTGGTTCATGGAGGGCGATCCGTAGCAGGCCACAGTTTACATTGCAGTTGTGGCTGATGTTAGCTGCACATGTATGATCTCAGAGGTATCATGCTGCCCCAATAACCTGGAGGTGTAGGTATCCCTGATGAATATGGATACAGCCCCTCCATATCTGTGTTAGGCCATGTCATGTGGCTGAAATGTGTGGTATGGATTGTAGTCTGGTAGTGCTGGTGTGCTCTCAGGAGCCTTAAGACAGATCTCAGTTACTGGACAGATGTTGATGTTGTCCATCCTGAGGAGTGCTGTGAGTGCATGCATGTTGTGATCACAACCCCTGGTGTTGAATAGCATAACCCTCATTGAATCTGCTATTGTGCCATTTACAGAGCTGGTATTCACCTTTGAGAATCTCCTAAATAAGCCACCATGGGGGCGCCAATAGCCTTGGCCAGTATTCCAAAGCCTAAGGTTGACACATAGGCTGGTATGGTATCATTGCATGCATGTTCCCCATCTGTGTTTGTTTTTCATCTCTCCTGTAGGTAACCTAGTGGTAAGCAATAGAAAGCCTTAAACTTATACAAGTCTTCTAGCTTCTAAGATAGGCATTTGGAGTGACTAAGTATCAGTGTTCTGCATGTTCTTTCTGTACTTAACTGTTTCCTGACTACATGGTGATTTCTCACTGTATATTGTGATCTGAAGGTCTGTTTATTCACATATTATGGTTGTGATGGCCTCCACTTTAGAGGTTCACAGATAGCCTACTACCTATCTGCCCAAGGGCAATTAGAAGCATAGCTACAGTGTGTTGGCTTTCTCCGCACCATTGATGAAGTAACTGAGCCTCTGTCAAGCATATCCAATGAAGCAATTCCAAGCAGAGTTGCTGGAAGCTGTTGAAGACTGGGGTTGTGGAGGTTGATAGGGGCACTTAGTGATCTAAAGAGGGCATGTTAATGTGACAATTCAACACTATTCAATTCCCCCAACAGGTCTCGCAACTATCAAACTGTACAGGCTTCCCCACCCCCTGGCTGTATGGTTCTGGGACACATGATCGCAGGGGTGTGCATTCTGTTAGCCATTCACAAAAAAAGGTTTCCCTTGAAGTGTGTCAGTGAGGGGCTATGCCTAATGTAGTTAGGAATGTAATGTATTTTCTAAAAGTACATTTGTTATATGTTGTTATTTCAAGAGTATGTGAAGCTCTGTGAGTTTGGGGGCCTCCGCCTTTTGCTTAGCCTAGCTTACACATAGAAATCATCTAAAATAGGAAATAGGCGGAAGCAACGTTAATGTCAACAGTGTAATGGTTACAGCATCTGCATAGTATATGTGCATTTGAGGTTCCAATCCCGATAAAGGCAGGGATGTTTATCATGTTCAAAAGTATACCTTAACCACAGCTTGCATATATAGTGAGAAATCGTCTGTATAATAAACATTCAAAACACCCATATAAACCCATGTGTGCTGGAAAGTACAGTCAACAGAGAATGTAATGTTATGTCAGCACATAGTGAGATCTTACTTCACTGAAATGTGCATATCCTGAGTAGTTAGCGGATGTGGCCTTGTTTACACGCACAGGTTATACGTTACAAAGTTTGAATAACTGTGTTTAACCGCTGCTATAATGTCACTCAAACACTTTTAAACATGCTTACAACTGCTTAAATGAACCTTATTCTGGAGTATAAAACATTTGTAAGGCATTGCAGGTGTTGAACCCTGGACCATGCACACTATAATCATGGGACTTACCACTAAGCCATCTGAGGTGTATACATGTTTCATGGTCTTGAGACTACACCTTATACCATATGCATTTCACTGTAATAATCACAAATGGGACAGTCACTTTGTGTACAGATGTACAGTACATTGTAATGTACTGTATTTTGTGAACCAACACATTCCAGTCTACATATCTATTACTGTTACAAATTAATATGATATATATATATATATATATATATATATATATATATATATATATATATATATATATATATATATATATATATATATATATATATATATATATATATATATATATATATATGTATATATATATATATCTTATACAGTTACATCAATAGCCATATATATATAAACATCTGTGAACACACTTCTTGACACAGAAGCACTCCAAAGGAATTGGAGTGTACACAAAACACATGCAGCTCTGGTGTTATAATTATTAATATTAACCTAATTCACCATAGAAGGGATGGTTGTTGTGTATGTGAAGATTGGGGTGCGCTGGGTGAATGATGGGTAATGAAATCATGCATCAAGGAGGGCCTGGGTTGGATGTCCAATAAGTGAACTGGAGGGATATACATGGAGAAGGGGACAATATAAAAAGAACACAAAACAAGAACCTTTCTCATTCATAATACACCCTGTCATGTCACATTGCAACACCTAATTCCACAAACATATGAACATTAACATGTATCAGACATATGTACACCAACTGACTGTCACATTTGTTTTCAGTAGTGAGGAATGCCTGTAGTAAAATGTATATTGTAAACACCATAACATTTGTACATATCTCAGATGCCTTAGTGGTAAAGTCAGTGACTGTGGTGTCCATGGTCCCCGGTTCAAGGGCTGTTAGGTTATTTTGAGGGCCAGAATAAGGGCTGCTGGATGCAGGTGGATTAAAGCACTCTTAAGCAGTTCTAAGCAGGTTTCCATGGGTTTGTGCGACAGTACGCGGCGCTGAAACATGGTAAACAGAGAAGCGCTTCACAGGTTGAACCTTTGCTTAATGTCACGCAGACCACATGCAAACCTGCTTACAACCATGCAAATGTGCATTATTCACACTTTCCCTACCAGTGCCCACTCTGACAGGTAAAATAATAACACTTTGCAGGATCAGAACCCGCAACCATGTACTCCATCTTCAGAGTAATCTAACACTAAGCTACCTTGGATGTATCTATTCCAGTTGTGTATGCAGACAGGTTAAAACACAAAAGGGAGGAATGTGATGAAATAGGACAACCCGCCATGTACCCAATTAAAGGTGTATGCTCATATATAGATATATAGATATAGAGAGAGATACATAGAGACATGTCAATATATATATATATATATATATATATATATATATATATATATATATATATATATATATATATATCATAAATGCATATCTGTAGACAGCATCCAAAGTTTTCATATCTGAGCATAACATGGACCATAGCAATCACACATTCTATCCCTCAAACAATATGAACATAACATATGAAGAGTATATGCCAATACACTATTACAAATCTGTTCTATGGACACAGTCACCAACACAACTGCAATGACTGCAAATATCCAAGACAGAAATACACAGACAGCTTTCATTTTGCAAAACTTTATTACATTCCGATGTATTGCTAACAGGACTCAAAGACTAACAGTACCTGCATGCTATACAGGAAGCATTTAACAGTGCCTTAATGAATCAGCCTGCAATTACCATAGTATTAGTTCACTAAGGGATATTTGTTAGCATAGGTAATGAACACCCACACACATATAGACGTTGTATAAAAGGGGTTCCTACACACCTGCATGTGCTATGTACACCCACCAACATCTACCCCACAACCAAAATAATTACATCAATACATACTTTCATGCCATAACCAATTATTCAACTACTGTACAACATCTGCTGAAACCTTAACATACCTGGACACAGACACACTAACATGTCCCTATGTGAAATAGTTGCTGTTATACAATTGAACAGCTGCTGATGTAACAGGGTTTGCATGAACTAATCCCGTTTCAGAGGGTTGAAAGGTTCATACACCAGGAAGGGTTACCGAGTACTGATTATCAGCACAGTATGATACACAGTAACACCAAACTAAATATGTCTGGTAAGCACACTGTAAACCCCCTAACATTATATGCATAGCTATACAGACTTGAGATGGTCAAACAACCTGGCCAGACTGAAACATATGCAGAAGTATTAGGTACAGACAAACCCTGCACATGTAGCAATGTTCAGAAATATAACAGCAGTACTCACATTTAGACCAAATCCTCTAGGCATTACACACAATATATTACTGTTCATCTCCAT
This sequence comes from Protopterus annectens, assembly GCF_019279795.1. Classification (NCBI taxonomy): domain Eukaryota; kingdom Metazoa; phylum Chordata; order Ceratodontiformes; family Protopteridae; genus Protopterus; species Protopterus annectens. The sequence continues at coordinate 1,221,191,179 of NC_056732.1, forward strand.
ACAGCTGTTGCAATAGATTCCAAACAACACTTCCACACTGTCTTCCTCACAAGTAAGGCAAAGGGAAAACACCCAAGTGGAGTACTCAATTATACTCCACTGTAGCCATGGTATTGGCTAAGGTAGTAGCAGTGCAGCTGATATGCATGTAATTTAGCTACTTAGGAACACAAATTGGTTATCGGGATAGCACATGTTACTGATCTGTAACTATAAAAGGTTGCCTTCTCACACATTCATACCATCTGTATCTACCTGTTGGACAGTACCAAACACTGAAAGATGAACCAAAAATGAGTATTATACTAGTCAATAACACCTCCAATTACTAAAAAGGTATATATAATATGTAGTATGTCTGTGTATGTAGTACTTGTTCTGTAAGAATTACAGTGCTATCAAAGCATATAGTGGAAATAGCTATCTTGTAGTAATGCATTGTTGAGCAGTAGTAATGCTTGTAGTATTCTATGTGTGTACTGCTGTAGGTCACAAGGCAAACTCCACATACACCACAAGGGATGATATGGGCTTGGAACCCACCAATTCACTTACAGCCACTGTCAATGTCAGGATTGGTCCAACAAGTATGTGCTATAACAGGGGATAGTATATGTCGATATATTGTAACAGCTGACATATGTATGGGTGTATAAGTAAGATGTACATGTTAAAGGTGGGCTTACCATGCAAATATGGTGTGCATTGTGGGATATTTTGCCAATAACTATGTAATGTACAGTATTTTAGGCAGATCTGTATTCTATTCTACATAGCAGTTCTGTTATGTTATGCAAACAGTAGTTATGTCTATTGGCAATTACAATATTCAGTAACAGGATACATATCATTTGTATTCATATGACAGTTTAGCAGCATGATAGCAAAGATAATTGGAAGAGCTAGGTAACTATCCATGCATATAACACATGTAATATCCACCTCTCTAGTATCGTTTGCAAGCAATAACAGCTGTGCATGTGTACATGTTATGCAAATGTGTAGTGACCCTTGTTACAGGGCTGGACCTCTCTAGTATCATTTGCAAGCAATAAGAGCTGTGCATGTGTACATGTTATGCAAATGTGCAGTGACCCTTGTTACAGGGCTGTACCTCTCTAGTATCATTTGCAAACAATAAAAGCTGTTCATGTGTACATGTAATGCAGATATGCAGTGACCTTTGTTACAGGGCTGGACCTCTCTAGTATCATTTGCAAGCAATAACAGCTGTGCATGTGTACATGTTATGCAAATGTGTAGTGACCCTTGTTACAGGGCTGGACCTCTCTAGTATCATTTGCAAGCAATAAGAGTGTGCGTGTGTACATGTTATGCAAATGTGTAGCAACCCTTGTTACAGGGCTGGACCTCTCTAGTATCATTTGCAAGCAATAAGAGTGTGCATGTGTACAAGTTATGCACATGTGTCATGACCCTTGTTACAGGGACAGACCTCTCTATTATCATTTGCAAGCAATAACAGCTGTGCATGTGTACATGTTATGCAAATGTGTAGTGACCCTTGTTATAGGGCTGGTCCAAATGGCTATGTGCACGCCTACATAGAGTGGATATTGAAAGTACAGAGACACTGGTTGAACTACCAGGTTTGTGTAGCCCAACCTCTCATTGCCAACCTAACAGCTGCTTGCACATACTGTATGTAAGGTAGTGCACAGTACTGGTAATGAATCAAGTTGTATATCATCTTTACCACCAGTATAACATTTGCAGTAAGAGTGCAAGATGTAGGAGACAGCTGCCCTTGTGTAATAGCCGCTTCATAGGTGATGGCTTACATTATCTGATTATATCCTGATCATGTTGATAGTGGCATCAGAGTCTATTGCTACATGACTCTGTTTGGAGAGTGGGTGTCTATGCCCAGCAGAGCTCATGGTCCTGGTGGATATGTGAGTATATACCCAGAGAAGGAAACATACCTGTAGACACTTGCATCATCTGTAATCAACTAACAGGATGTGATGTGCTCCTCAGAGGAGGATTGCTGCTAAAGGTAGCTACAATGTTTCCGTAATAGCCAGTGTTGTCATGTCCATAACACAAATATTTACATGTGAGCATCACTGTCTAAATCATCTTCATAAGCAATATATAAACTAAATACAGTACTTGGTACTTGTAGTACTGAATGCTTATACAGGCATGTCCACTAGTCAGCTACTGGTGTTTATTAATGTCAGCTTTGTGTATGTGGACATCCTGGGGGAATGTAATCTCTATAGCAAGTACAATGCCAAACCCACCTAACACCATGCCCCGCACATTGTTTGGGATGCAGCTACAGGGGTAAGCTGGAAGGCAGCCCAGGCTACAGCCATGACTGGACTGGACAGTCACAAGGTGTAGGTTAACACATGCATCTCATCAACACAACCAAAACATACCCTTACCAGAACACAGTAAGGACACCCACACACACTACCAGAAATCATACACATTCACAGATGCTTCTAAGTATCTGGCCAAACAAGTGACCTCCCAAGCTGGAAGAGACAGACATTGAAATAAACAAACTGCATGACATAGTTTCCATAATTGTGCAACACCTCAGAATACGTGACTGGAAACATGCCCAACAGTACTCATTTGTGAATGCAAACACTAGCACTATGTTACACATTGACCTATATGAGGGCATACATAGTGTCAGCTGCATGTCTGCCATGATTAGTCACATACCCATACACTCAGACCACCTTTGAACTATACACATGGCTCTGGCATATTCCATGTTGTTGTGCAGGACCTGTGATGCAGTAGCCTGGACTGCATGGAAACACATGTAGGAACTGTCAGATCTTGTAGCCCATGCAGGTATATCCCAAGGCCTGGGTAGCATTCTGCCATTGGCCAGAATGATACTGCAGTACAGGGACAAAAGGATTGTATTCCACAATTGTCTAGTGTAGTGGTGCAAGTCAAAGGGTATCCAGTATCTGTCTGCCTGGGATGACATGGTTGACAGACCATGATGCTTTGCCAGACAGGGCCTGCACCTGTCATTCCTGGGAATCTGGATACTGCCTAGGGCTCATGCTTCCCCTATAGTGCCTTCATCATGCACAGTTGAAGTGAAGGTCCACTGCTGTTACATGGACAGCCAAGCAATAAACTGTGGGTCTTGCTACACAATGATACATGTCAGAAACACTATATGGACACACATATGTCAATCCCTAACATGGAGAACATATCTGTGCAGTGGCTGAGACATGTTTCAACACTACGGAGAGCACACCTGCATGACCATGTTATAACACCTACCTCACCTCTTTCTGATTATCCTTTATTGGAACACACGGGCCGCAGGTGTGTCCATATTCCTGAAGGATATGTACACCCCCATGCTTGTTGCACTTGCATAACTTCAGATGCATTATGTTGAGCAACTACCTTTGTGCCAAAGATGAATTCAAATTGCACCTTGCGACAGATCACCCACCATGCCGTGGATTTCCCAACTGTCATAATGTGCTGTAATGGGGAAGATTAGGTCTGAGACAGAACCATAATAATGGCTACTCTCAACTATTCCATTATGAACTTGGAAGACTCTTCATGTACTAACACCTGTGCTCAATGCATGTTGTATTCCATCGACCCCAATGACCTAGATCATAGTAGTCACAGAAACAGGGCTAACAGTATGATACACATAGTCAATCTCCAATGCCAATGTTATGTTTCACAAGAGAAGAGTGGTGACTGTCATGGCACCCATGCAGATGGACAATGCATGTGCAAATGCAGAATCCTACACAAATGAACCTTAAGCAGTCACATACATGCAGTGATTGTGCCACTGAAACAGAACCAGGATTCAACCAAATACAAACAAGAAGGCAAACTGGAGGTACCATGCTTTAAACTGTACAACAGAAGGTAGTAATTGTTGCCAGAGTGAACACACATGAGTGTAGGTGATCCCTGGTCAGCCTCAGTAAGATGCAGATACACCATATAAAACCACACAAAGCTACTGTGAAACTAACCAGCCACATATTATGAAGCCAAGCACAGAGCATTCTATAGCTGTGTCATTAATCGTAATGGCAATGACAAGACCTGCCGTGCTGCACAGCACTATGGCATGGGAAGTACTGCGCCTACAGAAATAGCACCTGTTCATCCAGATAGGGTCTTGGAGAACATAAACCCACTCCCACCCCCCCCCAACAGGTACACTTAGTAATATATCCATGTACACTACAGGGCCCCTGTAATAACGACTATGCAGGTACAAGCTGCACTCTCTAAAGCCATACATACAGCTTTCATGGGACATATAAACATCCCAGGGTGTATCCTACACAAATGTAAGAACAATCAGCTATCCACATACACATCATGTTCAATCATAGCTCCATGTCAGGCTGTGTACACACCAAATGGTGCACAGCAACAGTTATCACACCCCACAAAGGGGAAGACACCATTGATAATGGGAAATAGTGCACAACTACCCTGCTGAGTCTGGTCTGTAAGGCCATGCCCCATGAACAACATAGTTGATGTACTCAGTACAGATGTAGATGCACTCAGTACAGATGTAGATGACAGTAGGGTTGATTCACACTGCATATCATGACCTTGCCAGTTCGTAGGACACCATCACCCATACTGTGTTCCAGCTACACTCAGTAAACTACGTGTATATTCCTATGTCACAGGAGTGGTTGGCAACTGGACCGCTGGCAGAACAAACACTACAGAAGGTGTCTGACTAATACACGCACATCAAACCAGTGCCAGCCACAGTAATAAAGGTTCATTCCTGGTACTCCCCCTATTTGTTATCTATAGCAAACAGACTAACACAGAAGGCATCAGCCTATTGATGTCTGCAAATGGCTATGAACTAGGAGCAATAGTTGACTCAATGCGTGCTGTGTTCAACATACAGAAGGGCCTTAGTGTGTCAGATGTGTGGTGTGTGATGTATGGCCACAATCTGACAGCTAAGTATTGCATTTTCATCCCCTGTGTTACAAACCCTGTACCCATGAACTACCACCTAGGCAGTGGTCAACATAATGGCAACTGTGTGTATGGGATGCAGCTGGACAGTTACTTCACCACACCAGACAAGTAGTCGTATGTGGCACCCCTAATCATGACAGGGTGCCATCCAGTAATATAGAAATAATTGCTCAGCCATACTCAACACCCATGTGACCCATAATAGATCATATATTTCCTTTAATGGTTATTGCCCATGTGTAGATGGCCTACACTGCCCTTCCCAACCCCTAGCTGCACTATGTAGCATGCAGCCTACCCTGAATAAAGCCATGTCCAACCCAGAGGTGTTGGACATGCTACACTTAGCGCATCTTGATCCCAAATAAACACATACTTCATGGACATCTACCTTTCTAGTACAAGTATCACAACATGCCTGACAGATCTCTGTCCTATACACTTAACATACTCTTGCCATACTATGTATGCCTGTCCAGCGAAGCTGCACATCGCCCCTCTCTGTGAAATGTTGTGATGACTGCACGCCAAATATATCAGTAACCCTGTGGATCAGTTCTGTGGCACTGCTTGAACTGGCCACTGAAACTTACCTGTCTGTTGCCTACAGCTAGGTAACCTGTCTGCCTAGGCTCATAAATTGCCCAGGGCATATAGTCTAGTAGATCACTATGACCATACATGCTATAGTTGATATCCAACCCTGCAAATGCCATCAGGCTAGCTACTATCCCATGTGTTACACATGTGCAACACAGGCAATACATGGCAGGGTGCTACACTGCTGTATGTGCCATGTAGATGTATATGGCAAAACACATACATGCTTGCAAGTCTGCAGGGTCACAGGTCGTGTCCCTAACGGCTATGTATGACTATATATGTGACATATACACAGCATTAAGGTCAATTACATTAATGTGAATACATCCAGGCATGTGCTGATAGGTAAAGACAACAGTACAGGCAAACAGACATGCCCATGTCAAGACAACATCCACATGGAGTATGAGCAATGTCATCACATGACACACACATATATGGCGATAACATCACATCACCAGTAAGTGTCAAATGTGTGTGACTTATACATGTCAGTGGTGTTAGTGTCATATAGATTTGCAAAGACTCTTAAAAAATGTGATACACATGTATGTTCAGCTGTACTTCTGTACTTCTCTGTGAGTTACTGTGATCTGTTTCCATCATTATGTCTTCCAGGTATGCCACGTAGCAGGCTGCCAGCGTACAGCTGCTTGGAGGACGATCTCCTGGTCCCATACCTCCTTGGCAAACATACAATACTCTTCAGCCATGTGCCACAGGATGCACAGCAGTGGGATGCCCTGTGGGAGGAACTCTGCAGGAGGGTAAATGATGTTGGCGGTCACAATCGTGCCTATCAGCAGGTGCACCAACACTGCACTGACCTCATAAGACAGGCGAAACAGTGTGCTAATGCAATCGCCAGGGAACAAGGTGCAACAGGTGCGGGGGCCACTCACCCAGCCCCCACTCACATGTACCGAGGAGCTACTGGCCAACCTGGGGACACCTGCAGACCTCCATTCACAAGCTTTAGCTGATATTGTGGAGGTGGATGTCTCTCAACCACCTAGCCTGGAGTTGCCTGGTAAGTCAGTACTGCACATATGACACAACTATATTTTACATAGTTACATGTGTTACTGTACAATATGTAATGTAACATCATATGCAAGGCATGTATGCACACATGCCACATACTATAGTCAGTTACTCTATGCATGCACAGATGTGAATCGTCCATAGTATAGTGTATTGTACTGGCTTATGTGCTAACATGGACATTGCACCCTGTAGCTATCACACAGGTGTGGATAATGATCTTACTGCTGAGATACTCCTTTTCAGGTACCTCTGGCATTGTGCAGCGACAGCAGCCTGTGACAGGTGAGATTGTTATTATTTACCAGGCTTGATAATGCATGGATCATATTAATTGCATGCTATCTGCCATAACACATGTACACATAATGTATGGTGGCCCTGTTAATAGACACTGATCAGACCTGCAATTCATCACAGTGGTTACCCATGTGAAACAATGGAAGACTATATGAAACACCTACACTAAAACTTCCAAACTGTCATTGCCAGATGTGTGGACAACAGTGAATACAATGGTGGAGGTGTGTTTCACTGCAGGGACATGTACTTCATATCAGCATTACATATGTTGGGAATACGAACGATACTGTGCAGAGAGCATATGTGTGTACACACTCGAAATGTGTTGGAGCTGGAGTATGACTGGCCCACAGGATACACCCTTGTGGATTATACCCTTGCTATGAATGTCGCACAATGTCATGTGCTGACATGGCCATTTCATGTAGTGGGCTGACTGCAACACTGCTCAACAATCCTGCAAAACATGATGCCTCAAATCCCATACATACTACCCTTCATCTGCATAACCATGTCCTCAGTGGAGCATATGAAATCTATGGGTGTATGTCATATGGGATAACACTGACATGTGAAATAAGATGGCCATCACAACCATTGGACAGAACATGTGTACACATGGCCATGGAGGATAGCCAGAGACATGAAGCAACACACATAGTAGAAGTGATGTACATGTATGTACACCCTGTTGTACATTGTCTCGATAAAATAAAACTATGGCCTTTGTGTAATGGTGATATTGCAGACGTGAAACACTAAACATCATACAGGCCTGCGCACAGCTTCTGTAGGCATAACATGAAACCACCACATAACATGTCTTGAACATCTTGAGTGTGTCATGACATGAAAGCATTCACCTATACAGTATCCAAATACATACATGTGTTGCACAACATACACATACAACCACATCAGGCCACAGATATAGTACATTCACCTAGCTGGTGTCAGACATCACTGTCATGCCTGCTCTTCATGTGTGTGAGGTACACAGATGGCATGTGGGACATAGAGTACTATTAAGTTAGCCATATGTGGGCATAGTTGCCAGGCATCAGTAATATGGTTGCAGATGTGCAGGGGTGTCATCCGTATATCCTTCTATGACCTGTGTTACACATTCCACATTAGGGTTTAGTGTGTATACACCTCAGTGACGTGGGTCACATTTACCATTAGATATGTATTGTATGTGAACATAGTCATGGCTATGAACTGTGTCAGTAGCTCACACTGTTTAGCAATTGTGAAACCACATGATGCCCTGAAATGGCTATGCACATCAGCTCAATGTGCAGTATGTCACTGCGTATATGTAGGGTGGACAGACAACATTGCATCAGCTGAAGGCCCATGTTAGTATAACACGTCCCTGCGTTGGGACACCACTACCGTACTGTAGATTGGAAAGGACACCATTGTGTTACACATGTATGCATGTCATTCAACACGTCAGCAGAAGACATGTCATACTACATGTGATTGGCAAGGTCATACACCATACAGCAGGCTGGTGTACTATAAACCTGTGCTGGTCTGTGGCACCATTGCAAGGTAGGGACAGCCATGTCAAACATGTGTGTACAGCCACATGCACAATGTCTAGACTCAGCTCAGGGGTAGGTGGAATAATGTTGAACAGACATGCACTGCTTTGGGGGAGATATGCAAGCTAGGGCTCAAGCAAACATAATATGCAGTTGACATACCCTTCTGCTCATGTCCTCAAACATAGGGGCAGTGGCCAACACAAAGCATCAGTGGCAGATGTCTAAAGGTCAGCGATGTTCTGTTAACATGTGGTGTATGTTGCACACACCATAATAGTGCACTGCAATGGTGCAAAGTGCATGCATTGTGTTGCAAGTATGGGGCATAGGCTATTAGGTTCATAGGTTCATAGGTTCATACTAGGCTATCTGCCCTGGGGCATTTATAAGCCTAGCCCGATTGTGTTTGGCTTACGCCACCCCTTGATTTGAGTATACTGTGCCCTTTTTAAAGTTTAGTTTACTGTGCCTCTGTCTAATAGTGACACGGAAGTAATCCCTGGGACAAACCTACGATCCCCCATCCACTCATCAAGATTCTTCTTGAAGAGAGTCAGTGAGGTGCTCTGCCTAACATGAATTGGAATTCTATTCCAGAGTGAAGGGAGCCTCTGGGTTATGAATCTGTCCCTCCAGCATGTTCTATTTATTTCTGTGCTGAGGTTCAAGTCCCTCGAGCATGGCTCTAAGGGATTTAGATTTACTGAGGTGGAGCATGTCCATTAATTCTGGGTTGGACATAGCTTTATATGTCAGGCATAGATCGCCTCAAGTAGGCGGTATGCAACTGAGTAGAGCTGGAGTTTTAACCGAGCAGCATATGGCATCTGTTTGAGTCCCTTGATCCTCCTGGTGAGGTACTTTTGGGGTCTTTCTAATTGCTGCAGGTGTCGGGTAAGGTACATCCCAAAGGAGGCATTGTATTCTATGATGGGCCTGATGAGGGATGAATAAAGGGGCACGATTACCTCTCTTGATCTAGATGTGAATCCTTTCATGATGAGGTGGGCTATGTAGAAGGTCTTTCTAACCACTTTGGCAATGTGGTTGTCAAAGGAGAGATTGCTATCAACTTGGGTCCCCAGATCCCTAATTACTTTCTCTGCACTTAATGGGTTACCACCTATGTGGTAATTTGTGGGCACATTGTTTTTGCCAAAGGGTATGACTATACACTTTTTGGCATTTAGCTTTAGACCATGGCTCTGGCACCAGTTATCCGTGTCTGCGAGACCTTTTTGAAGGATGTTTGTGTCAGCTGGAGAGTTGATTATGGTGCCCAGTTTGCAGTCATCTGTGAACTTGGTGAGCCATAGTCCTCCCACGTTGGCCTGTACCTCAGAAAAGTAAATACTGAACAAGAGAGGTCCCAGGACAGAACCTTGTGGGACGCCACTTGTGACCGGTTTCGAGTCTGACATGGCTCCAGCAACTCTGACTCTGTGGGTTCTGTCTTTGAGCCAGTTTGCAATCCATCTTGTGACATAGGGGTTTATATTTAGGCTGGATAGCTTATCTATGATGCCCGAGTGGGGTATTGTGTCAAATGCCTTTGCGAGGTCCAGATAGGCTGTGTGGACTTCCTTCCCTTCATCTATGGCCTGGGTGACTGTTTCAAAGAAGTCGACCAGGTTAAAAAGGCAGGATCTGCCCTTGACAAAGCCAAATTGGGTAGGATCTAGTGTCTGTAGGTCCCCAATGTCTTTGTTTATGAGTTCCATGATGATCCTTTCCATAGCCTTGCATACTAGGCTAGTCAGGCTTATGGGGCGATAGTTTCCAGGTTCCACAGAGGCGCCACCTTTGTGGAGTGGGACCACTGTTGCTATACACCATTCTTTGGGCACATATCCTGTAGTGAGGCTGAGATTGTACAGCTGTTTTACTTGAGGGATTAGTTCTTCTTGGAGTTCATGTAGGACGCAACCTGGGACACCATCTGGTCCCCATGGAAACAGTGTTTTTTGCTTTGGAGAGGGCGGCCTTCACCTGAGCATCAGAGATGTTTGGGAGGCTGCACTCTGCCGGGATAGATACTTGCTCGTTTGGGGGGGGGGGGGTGAAGAAGTTTGCACTGAACCTGTCTGCCAGGATATTGGCGATGTCTGTGGGTTCAGTGTATTTTTTGTCATTTAGAATCAACTCAGAACAAGTTTATGAGTTGCATCCCAGGTTCCTATTATAACTGAAAAAAGCCTTATGATTGTCTTTAGTGTCCTGTGCAATTTTTCTCTCGAAGCTGGCCTTGGAGGATTTTATGAGGGATCGTAATTTTTTGCTAGTACTGATCAGAGATGCCTTCCCTTTTAGGGATTTTGCTCTATCATGTAGTAGCTTCCTCCTTCTGTTGTACAGTTTATTTATGGCTGGGGTCCACCAGACTGGACGCCTGCCTTTGGATGATTTGGTCTTGATTTTGTTTGGGATAGCATGATCCATGCATTCCTGGAGATGTCCGTAGAATGTGTTTATATAGGATTCTGCAGTTTGGGCCGTAGTTTCCACTGGCCCTGGGGCCTTGAAGGATTCCACTTCAGTTTTGAGAAGTGTGAAGTTCACTTTTGAGAAGTTTTTCACTGTGGTTTTCTGGGCTGGGAGTGGGGTCGGCATGTGGATATCCAGTGAAATTAATTTATGGTCTGATCTTACCAATGAGGGATATACTTCTGGTATGGAGCATAGAGTCCCCATGTTGGTAATGATCAGGTCTAGTATGTTTTCCTCTTGTGGGAGTGGTGACTAGTTGTTCCATAGCATTTGAGTTTATAAATTCCAGGAACCTTTGGGCTAAGGTGCTGGGGCTTGTGTACTGCTCCCAGTCTATGTTTGGGTAGTTGAAGTTGCCCAATATAATGGTGTTCGGAGAGATCTTAGTGTTCTCCAATGTTTTCAGGAAAGCCGAGTGAGATTCCTGACTTTGAGAGGGTGGTCTGTAGGATGCTATAAACTGAAAAGCAGTCTTGCCCACTGTCAGTTGCACATGGATGGTCTTTGATACTTGCACTGCCACTAACCTATAGGTGTGGATATCCTTGATAAATATGGAAACTCCCCCTCCTTTTGTGGCTCGGTCCAGATTTTGGGGCCGAAAAGCATGATATGAGGTATAACCTGGTAGTGCTGGGGTGCTCTCTGGAGCCTTGAACCAGGTTTCTGTCACTGCACAGATATCGATGTTCTCCATACTGAGGAGAGCTTCAAGTGCATGCATCTTGAGGTTAAGACTTCTGGCATTTAGCAGCATTACCCTTAGTTTCTTGTTCCTTGTGCTGTCTATGGAGGTGGGTTTGACTTTTGTGCCTTGCCTAAAAAAGGCACTATGGGGGTGGCAAGAACCTTTGCCAATATCCAAAAGCCCAGGGGTGACAGGTGCAAGCCATCCCTAGCAAAGCAACGTGGCTTGTCGAGCATGTCATCCCAGGCTGACAGACACTGGATCCCCTTTGAATGACACCAAAATTTTAGCCAATTGTTAAAATCAATCATTTTGTCTTTATGCTGTGGCATCATTCTAGGTGAGGGTAAGATGCTGCTCAAGGTTAGGGTCATACCGACCTGGGATACATGATCAGAGAGCTCCTCTATGTCTCTTTTCATGTAGTCAAGGGAGGTATGTCTCAGGTCATTCACGCCAGCATGTACAATGACTGAGTCATATTTGTATTTGCTTTGGAGTTACCTGAGTGCTTGCGTTATGTGGCGGATCCTAGCACCTGACAGGCAGCTCACTGTGACCTTCTCTTTATTCAGCCTGGTGAGTGGGACGTCAGTTTGTCTGACAATAGAGTCACCTATTACAAGGGTATCAGGTGTGTTATTCAGCCTTAAGGGCTGTGACTGCTTGGCACACTGACTTTGTGTGCTATGTGTTGTACGTGTTTTGTTTTGGGGTAGCGTTTGCTTGGATGTCTGCTTTGGAGGTCTCTGTTGCTTAGGTAGATTTTTATTTAGAGCCTCCGAGTATGTTTTTGTGTTTTTATGTGTTTGGTTCGCTGTTGTGGTGGGACTATGTGATACTGGAATTGTGTTGTGTGAGGTTACCTTCTCCTCCTGACTGGTTACACCAGTTTTGAGATGAGAGAGCTCAGCCTCCAGTTTGGCTATATGGTTGCATCTCTCACATATATTTGAACCTGTTTGGAGGAGGAGAGGGTTGTCCATGTACATGAGACAGTTGTAACATTGCCTCAAAATTCCCAGATTCACCAGCTGGACTGGAGGGGAAACACAAATAGTGCAATACTGGTATGAATGCTAACCACCACTATAATTGTGTAAGGTGCATGCCGTCTGCTATAACACATGCATGCTGTTGTGTGCAACTCAGGGATGTATGATAACTACCACTATAATTGTCTAAGCTGAAAGTATAATTGTCTAAGCTGAATGCCATCTGCCATATCACCTGCATGTAATGTGTGTGTCTGTCTGTCCGTGTCTGTCTGTGTGTGTGTCTGTGTCTGTCTGTGTCTCTCTGTGTGTGCCTGTGTCTGTCTTTGTCTGTCTGTCTGTGTCTGTCTGTCTGTATTTGTCTGTGTCTGGTATAACTTGTAATGTACAGTTCTTGTCTTCCCCTCACAGGTGTTGATGTAGGTGTGTTGCCCTCCTGCGGTCCACCTAGTGTTAGTGTCCCCACAGACTCTAGCAGTGATGATGATAGTATGACTGAGGCAAAGGCAGGGTTGTCAGGGGCTGAATCTGTGCCATTGGTTGCCATTCCACCTATACCCCCCTCATCCTCGCACACAGTTCCCCTGCCTACACATACCCCATCATCACTGGCCATAGAGGAAGGGCAGCTGGTGGGTGGTAGCATGGAACAGGGAAGTGTGGTGACTATGGAAGGTGTGCCTGCACACCATGATCCCAGTCAACTGACTGGTAATGTCCCACACAGGCATATGCCCAGTGCTGCTCGTAGGAGGACCACTGGCCAACATGCCCTTGCGAGACAAAGCACATCAGCTGGAGTCACCAGACGCATGTTTCAGGCTGTAATGGAGGTACAGACACATGCTGAATGGCACAACAGAAAAGGTCTGAGGCTTCAGACAGCTGCTGTCCTTCATTAACTGACAACATCCAGGCACTTGCAAATGCTCACCATCATCTTGCAGATGTTTTGGATAGACGATTGAGTGAAATGGTGGGAGTCCTTGACCATGGCATGTCAATCCTCGAGTGTCGAATGTCTGTGCTGAACATCTGGTGGGAGTGAGGCATCGGGCACATGGACGTAGGTCAGCTACATCACCTGTTGAGGGTCTACATGAACATGCTACTGCACATGCCTGCTCCCATAGTGGTGGTAGCAGCAGCAGTGCAGGTGGTTTTGTGCAGTCCACATCAGGACACAGCAGGCCACGTGCACATGGTCCTGCATGGTCCCAACAGGGGCATGATTCCAGTGGACATGTGTCATCAGACAGTGCCCAATCTGGACCTCTTCCTGGTAGTGCCCGTGCAACCCCTGGCAGGTGTAGGTCACATGGCCATGGCCAGACACCATGAACTGTGAAACCTGCCTTATACAGTCTGCAGCTGTCAATAATGCCCATGTGTAGACCAGCCACATGCCAGACCTGAGTGCATGCATACACATACACACCGGAAACAAATGTCGGGCACCCCAACACACACACATGCATAACATCCACACACACCCAATGATATCACAGAACCTAACACACACACATGATGTCATCCAATGGTGCAGCCTAGGCCTCTGGCAAACATTATCACCCTGTGCATATGATGATGCCTATGCCACATCCCTGTCATCCACACCATCAGTACAGGGACATGCTCATATGGTCTGATGCACAGGGTGAACATACTAGGTAGACAATTGCAGATTAATACTGTTGAGTAGTGTTGACAGGCAGCAGCTATATCATGTGTTGCAGTTTTAGAATGCATTTTGTACATTTCACAGTATGTATCATGTGTAACAACACTAACAGCATGTTGATCTTGACGTTCTGCCTTCCTCTTTCAGGTGTAGTTGCATGTGCCGGGAGATGTCGGTGTTTGCGGTTAGTGTCCCATATGTACATGTTGACTACCCACAGGTCAGTATGACAATACCTGCATGCACTTTGTAGCTTCCACATGACAGTTATATTCTCCCATGTTTCAATTATGTTTACTGTTCTAATGATCCAAGAGCATGATAGCTGTGTAGTAAGCTACTGTGTTCAGAGCCGTCACATCCATAGTGGGTGACATCACAGGTATGCTTGCCTGGAGTGGGGAGGAGGTAAAAGACTGGTTTGGTGGATGACAAGGGTAAAGGCCAGTGGAAATAGTGGCTTCTCATTGGGAAGCAGTAATACCCACTGCCAAGACAGCATGCAAACACAGACACACCCACACACTCAGGGATTCACAGACATAGTAACACACACTCTGACACACACATACAGTTGCCAGTGTTCGGATGAGAACCCCTGCTTATGTGCATATCATCATTGTAGTACTACGCAATTACAAGATGCGTCACAGAGATTACACATGTACAGCTAGTCGGAATGGCCTAAGATCGAGGACATCAACAGGGATACTACAATGCAGTGAGTGTATGTGGGGATGGGGGTCCACCAGTAGGCTATGTAACAATAGGTCACACCCCAGGGTGTACATGTTAACAGGTGGTTAGAATGCTTGTCTACAATTGGTGATATCAACAGGGATACCAGATTGCATTGAGTGGATGGGGGGAGGGGGCATTACCATTTTACTATGTTAAAATACAGCCTCACTCCAGGGACCGGACAGCCATACACAAGGACAGCTATACACATGCACACATGCACACACACACATACACACACACACACACACACACACACACACACACACACACACACACACACACTGTGGCATTCACAAAGATATACACCTATGTCACATACATATAGACACTTTACATGTGTGGGGTTCAACCACCTGCCTATGCCTTTCTTTCTACACTTCACTCTGTACTGGTGTCAACAACAGTGTTCAATATAGTGAAAACATGTGGGATGTATTCCCAACCATATGTGACATATATGGACAAACACACACCCACACGTGCCAGTACTGTGAATCAAACACCTGCCTATCTCATGATAGGTATTACAGAAGTACAGCACTATCGCATTCACTACACAGCTTACTGACTCTTTCCTTTGCCAACTGTGCTGATATATGCACAATATATGCACAGGGGAGGTATTACTGTTATAGGTGTCATGAAGTTTGCCTTCAGTGTCACCCTTACTGCATTCTACATTGTCTGTCTTCCAGTTCAGTTAACAAAACCTGACCTTAGCAATTACACAGGTTATTGTAGGAATGGTTGTAACACACCAGTGAGCTGTCCTCAGTAATCATTCATCTGCAAAGAAGCCCCACCACTTAGTAGTCATGTCCAAACATCTGTCCAAACCTCATATACGGCTTACTGTACTTAGATCATATCACCATATACAGTTGGCAATGTTGAGGCTGTATTGCAACAGCATGATGTACTAAGAAAACAGTCACCTTCAGACATCAGACACTGCACACACATGGAATCTACACAAACATCAATACATGTACACATATGCGGTCTACATCAGTAAGTGCACTAACAGGTCAAGAGGATACATTCCACACCTTCCCCACGCCATGTGTGAAACATAGGTGAGCATTACACCATAATGGATGTTGTATTCATGAACTGGTGGGAAACCACCACCTTCACCGAGTAGCCAAGTATACCTGTATGACAACAGCACATATCAGCGAGACACATACAGTATTATTCCATGTCATGCTCCTACAAACTGTTATTTGACATAGCCATGGTGAAGCCAAGGCACTGTAATCGTCAACAATGAGCACATCCTATTTGCCACACACACCTCATATTTACTGGAAGAGTGCCAGCAATGTGCTCTGTTAGAGCTAGGCAGTACACTTGTTCAAGCATGTGTGAGGTTTGTGGCTTGTAAACATCTCACCTCAGCATGTACTGGCTATTGTGGTACTAAGGCTAATGTCCAGACAGCACACAGCATGTATGGCTTGCAATTGTTGACATGGGGTATATGTAGGATTGGTGGCCACATATGGCTGTACATGTCATGAACATATCACCTGTGACTACTCAGGAACATATAGATCAGAGCTGGATTTCCCTGAGTCTGTCAATACAGGCCTTGTGTAGGTCCTATGGTTCTGTTATTTGGGTATGTTTGTAGGCATTGCATTAGGTGGACATGTCTAATGACATACATGCCACATGGGGTGTTGTATGATATGATAGGTGTCATGGGTGACCAGTAGAGAGGGTAAATTACCTCTGTTAACATAGATCTCAAACCTTATGTACTGTTAGCATGCAATCTGCCATGTGCATGTGTGTAATGACTGTAGCCACCTGTATGTAGAAAGAATAACGAAAGCTATGGTAATGTCATTTATGTTGTATGAGTGTGGGATGTACATATCCAGGGCAGGTACAGTTAGGTCATAACCAACCATGAGGGTGTTATTTACTGGTGTACAGCAACAGTTGACCATGTTAATGCTGACAACATCTGAGGGACCCTGGTATGTGTACAACTGAGCTGGTTACAAACAGTGGTATTATTGCTTTGCATAACACATTATGCAGCTGTGTGTATACATGGGTACATTGCACAGTTGATGTAGGCCTAGGTACAGTCCATCAATCAAGGGTTAACTGGTGGTCTACCATACTATGTCATACCACATATGGATGTGTGTTGGTAGTCTGGGGACAAGGTGGTGGATGTATATGAGGATACAACCTAGAATGCAGCATTTGCCACTGTCACCTGTACCTGACTCATCTGTGATGAGTTATGTCAGAGTAGTGGTCTTTACATGTGAATAGCCTTTATGAATATGTGGACACCACCACCTGGAATGGTCCATACCACTGTTATGGCCCACATGTCTGGATCTGAGTTATATGGTGGTAGTGCAATTGTGCACTACAGGGCCTTCAGCCAGGTGTTCCTCACTGCACAGATGTCAGTATTCCCCACTGTAGGTTCTTCATTGAGAAAATGGATTACTAAAGCCACACATCTAGCACTGGTTAGCATAAACATCGAATGCAATTGTCATGTAGGTGTCAGGGTGTTACTTCTGGGTCTAGGACATTTGCCTTGGAATGTGGCTATATGGGTAAATGCGAGCTAGTTATTATCCACACACACGTGAAACATGGATGCATGTGCTCTGTGTTGAAGGCTTGTTGTTCAGTCATGACAGCCCAGAAAGACAGACACTGGACATCCTCATAATAACAGCAGGACATTGGCTCATTGTTTTGGTGTAGCTACACATCCCGTAGGTACACATCCCGTAGGTGCATATATATATATCTATCTATCTATATATATATATATATATATATATATATATATATATATATATATATATATATATATATATGACAGTTGTACAGATGTGGACTTGTCTTTGTTGTTTCACAGCGTACAGTACATTCAATGGTACTGTACATATGTACACAAAGTGACTGTCGCATGTGTTTTCAGTACTGTGGAATACCTGTAGTAAGATGTGCATTATAAACTCCATGCAACATGTATACAACCCATTTGGCTTAGTGGTACATCCAGTGACCTCAATGTGCATGGGCCAGGGTTCAAGACCTGCAAGCCTTGTTGATACTTTCAATTAGGACTGCATAAGACACTTTTAAGCAGGTGTAAATCTGTTTTCATGACAGTAAACAGCGGGTACATGCAGGTAACAGACATGTACAACTCACAGTACACTTAAAATGCCCTTTTTTGGCAATCCTGCTGATGTCAGCAACCTATGAATACACCTCTGGGACTACTATAACCCAGTAATCTCCATGGTGCGTGCTGTAACTGCATAATAATGTAGTGTGTTAAACTAGTTTGGTAGGTGTTCTAGTCCCAGACAGGCCAACTGTGTGTGTAAGCATGTCTGTCTACTTGTCTGCCTGAGAAAGAAGCAACGCTTTTAGAGTATGCACACTCTTTACAATTCACATACTCACCTTTTGCAATCCTGCTGATGTCACCCACCTAGAAATACACCTCTGGGACTACTGTAATCCAGTATTCTCCATAACAAGTGCTGTAACTGTGTATTGCTGCTGTGTGATAAACTAGTTAGGTAGGGGTTCTATTCCAAGCCACACTAACTGTGTGCTAGTGTCTGTCTGAGAAAGTTACAATGCTTTTATAATATACACACTCTTTATAATTCACATAACCACCTTTGGCAATCCTGCTGATGTCACCCACCTAGAAATACACCTCTGCGGCTTCTATAACGCAATAATCTCCATAGCGCATGCTGTAACTGCATAATGCTGTAGTGTGATAAACTATTTAGATAGGGGTTCTATTCCATAACACACCAAGTGTGTGTGTCTGTCTGTCTGAAAAAGGAACACTGCTTTTTAGAGTATGCACACACTTTACAATTCACATAACCACCTTTGGCAATCCTGCTGTTGTCACCCACCTAGTATTACACCTCTGGGTCTGCTGTAACCCAGTAATCTCCATAGTGCGTGCTGTAACTGCGTAATGCTGTAGTGGAATAAACTAGTTAGGTAGGAGTTCTCTTCCAAGACATGGCAGGTGTGTGTGTGTGTGTGTGTGTATGTTTGACAATCAGAAACTGTGGGGAGGTGGCTTTGAGTGTCTAACCACTGGACATGTTGGGGAGCGGATTTTGTAGTTTTCCTATATGGTGTCCATATTATATGTCACAATGTCCACCTCACGAAGAGTACAGATGTCAATTAGCCAAGGGACACTGTTGGTAAGCTATACCCCTACATTTGGCAAAAGGCCTGGTGAACAAAGTATGCAACCCACCTATTACCCAGAATACATTATGAACCCATGTGTCATACACAAACACACTTGTCTAGAATATCCTGCTATGTTGCTAGTACTCTGCACATTGATGACAGGTAGTAGGCATGGTGTGACTGCAGTGGGCTACAGAGGGCATGGCACCCTGTACAGCAGTACAATATGCACAAAATTGCAGACAATGTGCCTTCACTATGTTCCCCACCGGATGCCTGCAACTTATGTGGTGCCATCAAATGTGTTCCACAGAGGCCATACAATGCCTTACAGCCTTACACATGTGCCCTGTATGGACTGATGCCACTGACACCAGAGAATACCTGTATCATGCTATCACTGCAGGTGCAGGGTCAACCTGCTGTCTATAAGAAGGTCCTGCCACACCAGGCCAGTACTGGAATATCTGAGGATGACAGTCTGTGTACACAACATGTGACAACCAAACCAGGTACACTCGTACATGTCACTGTACATTATTGTGAAACATACACATCCCAGGCAATGTCCATGTCAAGGACTATCAAACACAGACATGACATGCATTGCAAAGCAATGACCATACAAAATGGTAACCAGGATTTCAGGACAGTTCATACAATACCCATCTGTGTGGGACATTGCAGACACTACACCCCTGTACCACACTGCACACCACTGTCAGGTGGAGTGATGCCAAAGATTACCCCTCACCCAGCCTTGGACAGCCATCTTGCACAGCCAACCACTACACACCCATGAAGCAATGCACACATGCATGTCAGTACTGGCACCTTGTGTGTGTGTGTGTGTGTGTGTGGGGTATGATGCTCCCAACCACAGTCACATCCAGTATAACTCATATTGGCATACCGACTGATGTCAGACATGTTCATATGCCCTAGCCCATAGAACCTCCGGATATCCCCTGTGGTGCATGTAGTACCTATGCATTACTGCAGTGTGGCAAACTAAGTAGTTAGGAAGTGTATTTGTGGGCCTGGCAAAGTGTGGCAATGTGAGTCCATTAGAGAGTGTGGTTGTGTTGACAATGACATCCATTGAAGTGGACAGCCATGGGTGCTACACCTAATGTATGTCTACTATATCTTTGTTGCAGATGTCACTCACCAGCACACATATATGTTCTTACAGCACACCAACATGTCAGCTTTGTGGCACATGGAGTAACTGCATACACTTGTAATAGTAATGACTAGTCAGTCATGCATTTGTACCCCTGTACTTGTAGGTTTGTGACAGATGATGCTTAGGTTTTAGTCTCCAAGCCCTTTTCTGATGTATTTTGCCTCTGTCTGTCCTCCCACGCACTATCTGGTGGATGTGGAGTTGTACACCTGCTCAGCAGCAGCTTGTGTTTTGTAAGTGATGGTCATGACCAAGTGATGGCCTGTACACCTATTGCAGTCCTCCTCTAGCTGATTGCATGTGGAACAGCTGTGGTGATGTTCCCATAGCCAATCACATGGAAACACAATACAATATCTAGGAACATCATGTTGGTGTTTGCCCATGACAGTCGCTGAGAGTGGACCCTGGATCTGATGTTTGGTAAACGGTATCACAGATGATATCTGGATGTTCCTCAAACAACATACACAGTGGAAAATAGCCTAAAGACAGGAGGATGATGTGCCAGATATGACTACAGCATGTAAGTGTAGCTATGCTTCATTGAGACTACTTCCAGTTTAACAAGTTGTGTGTGGTAATGGCTATTCTGCATGTTTTAAAACTGACATGACAGTGTTCTGTTTGTGAGGGAACCTTCATCTGTAGGGCCATCCATGGACTGGTCAGTGTGTGGAACCATTTGTTTCCTGTGTTACTCACTGAACACACATCTGTGAACTGCAGAAGCATAGTGTGAGGACTGCGGTCAGTACATGGTGATAGTGATGAGAGTTAAAGCCATCGCATCCCTGATTGGACATATGTCACATGAAACAGTGGTATGACAGTCACTGTCTGGGATTCTCAGTGACATGCCAATAATGGGCCACTGTTCATAGCTGCAGTCACAAGTCTTCTACACTTTGTACAGATGTCATGCAGTATATATGCATGTGTTGTGCTCCCTCTGCAAATGTATACCATCTGTTGTGTTGGGTTGATGGTCATTTCTATGCATGCTGTCATAAGTAATCCTGAATGCTGTTGACTATTACTAAGCCATATCTGTGTTAAAACCGCAACATCATAGGCTGTATGGGTTTGGAGGTCCTGGCAGAACCTCCTGTCCCACTTCAGCTGGCCATGGCACCAGGCACCAGCACATCTGTGGCCCAGCCTTGGACCTCCACCTCTGTTGGCTCTGCACCACCTTCTGGTGGAACCACCACTGAGGATGGGGCTTGTCCCCACTGGGAGCAGGTCCAGACAGGGACTTAGCCACTGTCGTACAGTCCTGGATGTGGTGTGTAGGGGGATCAATAAGAGGTTTTGAAGGCAGATACACCAGCTCGAGGGCAGAGTGTCACATTTACAGAATGAGCCTGCCCTCCTAGACAGCCCCCAGCACTACCACGTTTGCGGCTGTTTTGGTGCAGTGGTGGCTGCCCATGGCTAGGGACCTCCGTCCCACTGTTTCCATCTGGGAGCTCATGGGCTTGTGACTGCCGAACACCCCTTCCCATCCAAGGTGTATCCTCCCACATGTGTCATATACTGACCCTGTATGCTGTCTTGTCTGTCATCCTACCCAACCTACCATCCATGAGCATACCTACTCTCCTTCCCCCACATCCCACTCTCACCCTACATACATTTCCTATACTGTTGAATGACTGTGCTGGATGATATGTTTGTGATAACATCCGGTGCCTGTATATCTGCCATGGCTTAGTGATAAATCACATTAGCTGTGTGTGCAGGGTCCTGGTTTCAAGCCTTGCAGAGACCGGTTATTTTGTTGCTGGGCAGAACAAGGTCATTGGTCAACTAAAGGCCAATCAGTTCGTAGAACAACATTTGCCTCATACATAGCTGCCCATTTCACACGTGTCCACTGGACACATGTAACCCTTTTAATATGCATCACAACATACTCCAGTTGTCCTCACCCTTGTCTCCCAGGCATATGATCCT
Organism: Protopterus annectens; assembly: GCF_019279795.1. NCBI lineage: Eukaryota > Metazoa > Chordata > Ceratodontiformes > Protopteridae > Protopterus > Protopterus annectens. The sequence goes on from NC_056732.1 coordinate 1,221,213,662, forward strand.
GGTATGCACATAAAGGTTCCAGGTACACGTGATGCAGATGACCCCATTGTATACACAACACTAATGGTCCCTCTATGGTTACCCCATTTACCTTTTTCATGATGATGATGTCGCACACAGCACCTTGCAAGACTACTGTTCTCACAGAAGGATTGGACAGGAACTGTAAAATGCACAGAGTTAAGTATTTGGCCAATGTACAAATGTTTGCGTGTATTAATGACACGTCTGTCTGAGGGAGACTTGATATTACATAGGACAACACCACTACATAATACAGGCATTGCTGGTGTTTCCCTTTTCATTCCTTTGTAATGCTTTGTTGTCACATGGGATGTTCTTGATATAGCCATATTTATATTTATATATATATATATATATATATATATATATATGTATATATATATATATATATATATATATATATATATATATATATATATATATATATATATATATATATATGTGTATGTATGTATGTATCTATATCTGGACATAAACACACACACATACATCTACATGATGGAATACATTTCCTATACTGTTGAATGAAAAGAAAAAGAAAAATCTCTTTGCACCAAGGTGTTCAGCCAAAACAATATCAGTCCTTGAAAAACAGCAATAAGGCAGAACACTCCACGTTGAGCCAATAAAACGTTTTTCAATAAAATACACAGTTAAAATAAGCGCTTTCAGGCCATATGCCCTTCATCAGATAATAAAATAAACTGAAAGGATCATTTTTAAATTACCAAACATCCAATCATATTTCAATATTTTACCCTCCTTTTCTTAAGGATGGGTTTTAAAGGTACAAAGGCATTGATACCTGGTGGCTTATCTGCTCCTAGCCTCACTATCCACCTGGTCTCTGCACATTCTGTCTCATTAAATATATTACCCCCCCTGATGTTAGGCATAATAACCTGCATAGCCATGAACCTAAATGAATGACTTTCATTTATTTTTATATGTTGTACCAATGCATTATGTTCATTACTATTTCTGATGTCTGACAGATGATGAAATATCGTAGTCTTAAACATATTATTAGTCTTTCCATCATAGTAAGTATCACAATTTTGGCAAACTGCTATGTAAATCAGATTGCATGTCCTACAGTCATAACCATTGAATATAATATTGCTGGGCAGAACAAGGTCATTGGATACGGAGTGATTAAGACACATTAAAGAAGTTGTGAATGGGTGCATGGGTTTGTGCAGAGCTAAGCAATGCTAACCTCTGGTTACAGTTTCTTACACTCAGCCTCTACATTGCTTCACCAGTCTAATACTCGCATACTGGCGGCCAAACAGGCTTACACCCA